>NC_090242.1:35582281-35604781 GCF_024489055.1 Chanodichthys erythropterus | reverse complement strand
CTTGTTTCATTACTGGCTGAATCAGTGTTTCTGAACAAATCTCTTGAATGAATGATTCAATGACTCACTCATAAAGACTTGTTTCATTACTGGCTGAATCAGTGTTTCTGAACAAATCTCTTGAATGAATGATTCAATGACTCACTCATAAAGACTTGTTTTATTACTGGCTGAATCAGTGTTTTTGAACAAATCTCTTGAATGAATGATTCAGTGACTCACTCAAAGACTTGTTTCATTACTGGCTGAATCAGTGTTTTTGAACGAATCTCTTGAATGAATGATTCAGTGACTCACTCAAAGACTTGTTTCATTACTGGCTGAATCAGTGTTTTGAACAAATCTCTTGAGTGAATGATTCAATGACTCACTCATAAAGACTTGTTTTATTACTGGCTGAATCAGTGTTTTTGAACAAATCTCTTGAATGAATGATTCAGTGACTCACTCAAAGACTTGTTTCATTACTGGCTGAATCAGTGTTTTTGAACGAATCTCTTGAATGAATGATTCAGTGACTCACTCAAAGACTTGTTTCATTACTGGCTGAATCAGTGTTTTTGAACGAATCTCTTGAATGAATGATTCAATGACTCACTCATAAAGACTTGTTTTATTACTGGCTGAATCAGTGTTTTTGAACAAATCTCTTGAATGAATGATTCAGTGACTCACTCAAAGACTTGTTTCATTACTGGCTGAATCAGTGTTTTTGAACGAATCTCTTGAATGAATGATTCAGTGACTCACTCAAAGACTTGTTTCATTACTGGCTGAATCAGTGTTTTTGAACGAATCTCTTGAATGAATGATTCAGTGACTCACTCAAAGACTTGTTTCATTACTGGCTGAATCAGTGTTTTGAACAAATCTCTTGAGTGAATGATTCAATGACTCACTCATAAAGACTTGTTTCATTACTGGCTGAATCAGTGTTTTGAACAAATCTCTTGAGTGAATGATTCAGTGACTCACTCATAAAGACTTGTTTTATTACTGGCTGAATCAGTGTTTTTGAACAAATCTCTTGAATGAATGATTCAGTGACTCACTCAAAGACTTGTTTCATTACTGGCTGAATCAGTGTTTTTGAACGAATCTCTTGAATGAATGATTCAGTGACTCACTCAAAGACTTGTTTCATTACTGGCTGAATCAGTGTTTTGAACAAATCTCTTGAGTGAATGATTCAATGACTCACTCATAAAGACTTGTTTTATTACTGGCTGAATCAGTGTTTTTGAACAAATCTCTTGAATGAATGATTCAGTGACTCACTCAAAGACTTGTTTCATTACTGGCTGAATCAGTGTTTTTGAACGAATCTCTTGAATGAATGATTCAGTGACTCACTCAAAGACTTGTTTCATTACTGGCTGAATCAGTGTTTTTGAACGAATCTCTTGAATGAATGATTCAATGACTCACTCATAAAGACTTGTTTTATTACTGGCTGAATCAGTGTTTTTGAACAAATCTCTTGAATGAATGATTCAGTGACTCACTCAAAGACTTGTTTCATTACTGGCTGAATCAGTGTTTTTGAACGAATCTCTTGAATGAATGATTCAGTGACTCACTCAAAGACTTGTTTCATTACTGGCTGAATCAGTGTTTTTGAACGAATCTCTTGAATGAATGATTCAGTGACTCACTCAAAGACTTGTTTCATTACTGGCTGAATCAGTGTTTTGAACAAATCTCTTGAGTGAATGATTCAATGACTCACTCATAAAGACTTGTTTCATTACTGGCTGAATCAGTGTTTTGAACAAATCTCTTGAGTGAATGATTCAGTGACTCACTCATAAAGACTTGTTTCATTACTGTCTGAATCAGTGTTTTTGAACGAATCTCTTGAGTGAATGATTCAATGACTCACTCATAAAACTTCACTTGACTTGTTTCATTACTGGATGAATCAGTGTTTCTGAACAAATCTCTTGAATGAATGATTCAAAAACAAATAAATTTTTTAACAGTCTTTTGTCACCACCTCCTGGTGTAAGAATGTAACTGATACAATCTTTATTTTAAGCTTCAAGTTACTTTCAAAAGGTGATTTACTCTATTTTGATCACTACTGTAGACAGACATCAGTGTTTATATCTGAACTATAAACTTTTATCCAGTACTTCTGTGATCATCTGAATGATTGTAAGACACAAATAATGATACTGTGTTATTGAAAAGTCTGTTTGTGTGAGAAAGTCCAGGCTTCATCTCTGATGGTTGTTTGTGTTTTCATCCTCTCCTCCTCCCAGCATTCCCTACTTTGAGACAAGTGCGGCCACTGGCGCGGAGGTGGACAAGGCCGTGGTCACGCTACTGGACCTGGTGATGAAGAGGATGGAGCAGTGTGTGGACAAACCCGCGGCGGACGCGCAAAACACGGACGGCACCAGCAAACTGGACGCTGTGCCAGCCAACGAGAAGAAATGTGCATGTTAAAGAACCAGGAAGTGCCCTTCCTCTAGTGGACAGGTGCGGACGTGCCGCCCGTCTGGCCGATCTCAGAGCGACGGCACTCGTCTGGATCTCGCACGTCCGTCCTGACCTACTGTATTACAGATATGTGTGGACATTTGTATTTTTCATTGGAGAGTTTGTGAGAGCTGTCGTACTGCCTCGTGATCTTTAACAAACCCTGCGAAATTCACCCCAGATTATAAACAATTGCAAATGCATCTCGAGTAGTCATACACTACCAGTCAAAAGATTTGAATAATTCGGATTTTTTAATGTCTGAAAGAGTCTCTTCTGCTCAACAATTCTGCATTTATTTGATCAAAAATACAGTAAAAATTTTGAAATATTATTAGAATTTAAATCGGCAGTTTTCTATGTGAATATATAGTAAAGTGTAATTTATTCCTGTGATTTTTAGCATCATTATTCCAGTCTTCAGTGTCACATGATCTTTCAGAAATCATTCTGATATGCTGATTTGATGCTCAAGAAACATTTATGATTATTATCAATGTTGAAAACAGTCATATTTTTTGTAAAACCTGATGGATTTTAACTTTTCAGGATTCTTTGATGAATAGAAAATTCGAAACAGCATTTATTTAAAATATAAATATTTTCTAACATTTAAATGTCTCACCACAAACTTCTGAACGGTTTTGTATCACAGTTTCCATAAAAATATGAACTATTTTCAGCATTGATAATAATCATTAATGTTTCTTGAGCAGCAAATCATCATATCAGAATGATTTCTGAAGGATCATGTGACACTGAAGACTGGAGAAATGATGCTGAAAATCACAGCAATAAATTACACTTTACTATATATTCACATAGAAAACAGCTGATTTACACTGGAATAATATTTCACTATTTTTACTGTATTTTTGATCAAATAAATGCAGCCTTGGTGAGCAGAAGAAACTCTTTCAAAAGCATTAAAAAAATCCTAATTATTCAAAACTTTTATTTCGATACTATTGTGGTGAAAGGTAAGATTTTATGGACTATAATTTCAATTGAACATTCAATTCTAAATGAATGTACATACAAAAAAAAAGAAAGTCTGGTAAAACTTAATTGGACATTCATATATCTGTCATTTTAACAGTGATCATGCCTGTTGAACGGTCTAGAAACGGTTTGTGCCAAACACTATTCCACTGCCTGAGTCCGTCTTTGGTGAATGGAAACCTGTGCATGTCTATACAGGCCAAAGACTGCAGACTGGAGATGCTTCAGGCCTTTATTCCGTCACGTTTGTTTCTTGAGTATGATGCTTGCGTGTCAGTGAGTGTCGGTGCATGCGGCCAACAGTAGGTTCACTCGCGGCTTTAGATGTAGGGCTGACGTCTAACGCAATCATACTTGGGTTTTTATCATGAATCGTGTTAATAAATGATGCAGATGAATCTCTGATCACATGCACACCTCTTGAACTGAATTTTTAGCTTGTGTTCACATAAAAGGTCATGAACAGTAGAAAGTACAGATTGATGCATAAATTGCAAATAAATAGTTGAATAATTATGGTGTGTTTATATATGTTTGTGAGGCGCTCCAACACACGCTTCTGTATGGAAGATTGTTTTCACCACACAATAAAAAAGGTGATTGTGTCTTTTATCTCACAATTTATTTCTCACAATTGCGAGTTTATATCTCCACGGTTATTATCGTCCACTAAAACTATTAAAAAACGTTTCTGTTAATTGAAATAAAGTACAATGTACTAATGTACAAGGTCTAATCTAAGTTGAAGCACTAAAATTATTAAATGGAAAAAGCTGAAAATAAATTAAATCTAAGTAGGATTAATAATAATAATTACAAAAGCACATAATAAAATGACAAAAAATATTAAATTAACATGAAAAATTATTTAAGTGAATGATTCAATGACTCGCTTGTTTCATTTTTGGATCATTCAGCATTTTCTCTTGAATGAATGATTCAATGACTCACTCATAAAGACTCTATAAACTTTAATAAAATTAATAATTAAAATAATAAAAACACAATTAGGACTTTATAACTCACAACTGGGAGTTTATATCTAACATTTGTGCGAAATAATGTCAAAATTGCGAGAAACAATTTGCGAGATGAATTGTGAGATTAAATTACCTTATTTTGTATTACGTGACAAAAACGAGCTTCCATACTTCTGAACATTTGAAAGAAATTAAATGACAAGTGACACATTTTTAATGCATCTGTGATTAATACAGATCCTGAAAACACATCCAGATCATATTTCACACTTCATTCAAAAGCATTAGGATGTTTTAAATTGTGACGCTATTTTCACACATTTCAACCAAACTCTCATTACTGTAATGCTCGACTTTTTACTATATCTCATCATTCTTAATGTTGCTCATTACAATACAGTGTTTAATTATTACAGTAAATCAGCAAAAAGGCAGTACAACATATGATAAACAATTAAATGTATCTTTATTTTTAACATTGCAGTAATGAGAATTTAGAGGTTTTTTTTTTTTTTTACAATTGGAAATTGTTGAAAAGCAAAGAAATCTTTGTGATAATAGGTGTCATTTTTGTACGGAAGAGGATTAGGGCCAAGAAATAATAAAAAAATAAAGCCATCTTGAGATTTAAAGTTGTTAAATTTGGAGAAAAAAGTCAAGATAAAATGTTGAGAATAAAGTCATTAAATTAACAAATTTATTCTCGTAATTTAACGACTTTTTTCTTGTGATTTAATGAGTTTATTGTAATTGAATGACTTTATTCTCAACATTTTATCTCGACTTTTTTCTCCAGATTTAACAAGTTTTTTTCTCGTAATTTAATGTGTTTATTCTCAACATTTTATCTCGACTTTTTTCTTGTATTTTAACGACTTTTCTCCAAATTTAACGTGTTTATTCTCAACATTTTATCTCGACTTTTTTCTTGTATTTTAACGACTTTTCTCCAAATTTAACGTGTTTATTGTCAACATTTTATCTCGACTTTTCTTGTAATTTAACAACTTTTTTCTCGAAATTTAACGTGTTTATTCTCAACATTTTATCTCAACTTTTTTCTCGTAATTTAATGCCTTTATTCTCAACTTTTTTCTCAATTTAACGAGTTTGTTCTCAACATTTTATCTCAACTTTTTTCTCGTAATTTAATAACTTTATTCTCAACATTTTATTTCGACCTTTTTCTCAACATTTTATTTCAACTTTTTTCTTGAAATTTAACAACTTTAATCTCGAGATGGTTTTATTTTTTTATTATTGCTTGGCCCTAATCCTCTTCCGTACTTTTGTTTAAAATGCAAGATGTTTTATTTTTGTCTTATGAATTTGGCATGAAATACTACTTGGATGCCAGATGAATGCAAATTTCCTTCTGCTCTGTTTTTTTATTTTGGTGAATATCATGAAATCATGTCCAGGTCATATTTGACACTAAATTCAAAACCATTAATATGTTTTGCACTGTGTTTAATTGTCATTAAAATAACACATTTTGATAACTCTTATTACTGTATGTAAATGTTTTAACTTTAGATTTTTTTCCTAATTCTCATTATGTTTCTCATGACTGTGATGTTTGAAGTGGTGTTTTGAATTAAAATCAGCAAAATGGCAGCATAACAAATACTTATTTTATATTATTATTATTATTGTGAAATTGGTCCTAAAATATGTTTTATTCTCTTAATGCAAAATATGTTTTTTTTTTGTTTTGTTTTTTTAATATAATTTCAGGGTGAAATATGACCTGGGTGTGTTTTTGACGAGTTCATATGGTGGTTATTATTGTTTAATGAGGTCTGTATTAGTGCTTGAAATGACTGATACGGTTTCTAGAGTTTATTTGTGTGATGTTTTGATTAGTAAAGGCCGTTCACACAAGAACGATAACTATATTGGCGTTCACACCAGCAGAGGATATCGTTCTGTTTATTCTAAGCGTACCGCCACAAACTTTCTCTGTGCCGCCATTGTTATAGTTGTGGACTCTACTGTTATTTTATATTTAGATGACTTGTTATAATTATCGTCCTTTGTGTGAACGGGCTTTTAACACGGTTTTATTTTTGTCCTCCGGTGCCAAATCATCCCGTGCCATAATAATCACCTCTGTTCCTCATGATTCATGACTCTCGCGGTGTGTGTGTGTGTGGAACGACTGATCGCACATGCCTTTAAATGTGACAATCTCTGGACCAACGTTTCAGTTTGAAGAACATTCAGATTTGCTTTTGTGTTTCTACTGAACTTCTGCTTGGCCTTGAACAGAGCCGCGTCTCTTGAGCTTCTCGTGTGTTTTACTGGTTTAGTACCTCATGTGGTCAAAGGAATGGCTTTATGACAAGTGATGTTGTTCTTAAAAGTTTACATTGAAGGATTTTCTCTCCTTGTGCCTGTAAAGATCTACTGACCAATGACACGCTGCCCGAGTCTTTGATATGGGTCCTGAACTCCTCTAAGCTATTTTACCGCATTAAAAGTATATTTGGCAAAATAAAGCAGAAAATAACACAGAGAACTTTACTGTAACTGTAACGCAGGTTTAAAAAAAATCAACTCTTCAGTTTTCTTTGAGAGCGTTTATTTTTTGTTATGCGTGTGACATGTTACTAAAGAATAAAGATGGAAAATGCTCTTGAGTTTTTGTTGTTTTGGTTCTGTGTGTGAATGATGAATGTGTGCATGTCAAAAGTGGCCCAAATTTTGTAACTTCTCAGTGTGTAATTTACTAAAATAGTAAAAAGTTTTGAAAGCAGGAATGTTTTTCAAGGCAACAGTTTTCTTAAATTGTTTAACTCTTTCCCTGCCATTGACGGAATTTTGTTATATGGTAGGTGGCGCTATTACATATCTTCAGAGAATCTCCGGATCAAAACATAGGCAAAAAAGGAGCAGAAACAAGCGATAAAAGCATTGCTTATGTATGTTTGTGGTCCTTGAGAGAGAAATAAAAACATGATTTTCTCAGCTTTTTGTTCAAAATGTTTGTTTTTGTTTTTTTAAAACAGAAGCTCTGTTCTTTCCTGTGATATATTGCAGGTTCAGATGTTCATACAACAAAATATTCTGGGAGCCATTTCATTTTTGTGAAAACGGTGGTGGTGGCTGGCAACTTTTTTTTTAAAATGCTGCTGTGGAAAGAGTTAAATATGCAAATGAAGCCTTAGCTAATTAAATAGGCATTAATTTGCATACATTTCTAGAACAAAAATCTGAACAAGTCAGGTTTAAAATTAATGTTTCATTTAAGGGGCTGTTTACACAGCGCTGTTTTCAAGTAAAAATGGAAAACTATGTATGCATTTTGGCCGTTCTTTTCAGCGTTTTGGGGGCAAACTTTTGAAAACGATACCATTGTCATCTCAGTGTAAATGACAAAAACACGAATTTGTGGAAACATTGACATCATGCACACATGTATTATGTCTATAAGCATAGTTTTTCTATACAGAGTGACATCGCCAACTACTGGCCTGGCAGCAGAATACAGCGATTTTAATCATTTCCGTGGATCTGCATAAACAGGGATTGTTTTCATGACGTCGTTTATATGCAAAAAACAAAAACTTTTCAGTTTTTAAGTACATCGTGTAAATGTACCCTTAGTTGACATACTATAGTTAAATGGTTTTGCCTGTAGTGTTTTGCTTTAACTCTTTCCCTGCCATTGGAATTTTCCAGCAATGTTATACAGTAGGGGGCGCTATTACGCATCTTCTGAAAGAGTACAGAATCTCCAGATCAAAACACAGACGAAGAAGCAGAAACGAGCAATAAAAGCATTCATTACTGACTGAAATGAACCCATGAAGAGGAAACGACTGAAGCTTTGAGGTGCTGATGGACTCCTTCTACTCCATCTGTGTTTCCATCATCTTTCTGAATCCCATCCGGAAAAAAAGTCTTTAAAAAACACTATTTTCTTAGCTTTTTTTTTTATAAATGAAACTTACCCAAAAAAGCAACGTTCACCAACAAAATCTTCTGGTAGCCATAAAAGTTGTGTGAAAATGATGGTGCTGGCAAGTTAAAAAGAAATTAAATATGCAAATGAGGCCTTAGCTAATTAAATACACATTAATTTGCATACATTTCCTACAGAAGAGGATTAGGGCCAAGCAATAATAAAAAAATAAAACCATCTTGAGATTAAAGTTATTAAATTACAAGAAAAAAAGTCATTAAATTACGAGAATAAATTCGTTAAATTATGAGAAAAAAGTCAAGATAAAATGTTGAGAATAAAGTCATTAAATTATGAGAAAAAATTCGTTAAATTAAAAGAACAAATTTGTTAAATTTAATTATGAGAAAAATGTTAAATTTCGAGAAAAAAGTCAAGATAAAATGTTGAGAATAAAGTCATTCAATTATGAGAAAAAAGTTGTTAAATTCCGAGAACAAATTTGAGATAAAATGTTGGCTGTTCATTTACACGGCGACAGCATTTTGGGGACCTGAAAACGCAAACTTTTGAAAACGGGATTCAAAGTCCAAGTTTTTGAAAACAACACCGTTATCTCCGTGTAAACTACAAAAACGTGAATTTGTGAAAATGGTGACATCATGCACATTCCTATTACATGTTCAGTCTATAGGCATGTAGTTTTTGTTTACAAAGTGACATCGCCATCTACTGGCCTGGCAGAATACAGCGTTTTGACAACACTGTCTATATGCGAAACACAAATAGAAAAACTTCAGTTTTCAGTACATCAGTGTACCCTCAGTCGACATTGGTTTTGCCTTTAGTGTCTTGCCTTAACTCTTTCCCTGCCATTGATGGAATTTTCCAGCAATCCATGTTTTCACTGTTATACTGTAGGTTGCACTGTTACGCATTTTCTGAAAGAGTACAGGATCTCCGGGATCAAAACACAGACAAAGAAGCAGAAACAAGCGATAGAATCGTCAATTATTAACATGATCATCAAACATTAAACAGCACATAAAACAAAACTGCGTAACATTACTGAATGAAATGATGAACCCGTGAAGAGGAAACGACTGAAGCTCGGAGGTGCTGATGGACTCCATCTGCTCTGAATCACATCCGGACGAAGTCTTTAATAAAAACACAATTTTCTCAGCTTTTCAAAAAATATTTTGAATGAAACTTACCCACATATAAGTGTTACTAAAAAACACAGGAAGCCAGAATAAAATGTATTTTTCTGTTTGTTGGTTTTCTTTTGACATATCACATCACAAAACCTTCTGGTGGCCATGACACTTTTGTGAAAATGATCTAAAATTCTGACTGGGAAAGAGTTAAGAAGGTCTTTTTTAAATTTAACTACTCTCTGTCTGCCTTTTGTGGCATTTTAGTTGTTTGAAATATTACTAAACTACTGTAGCATTACCTGTCAAAGTTAAACAATGAAAAAAAGCACCAGTCATGTTTTAGCATATTTTATTACCATTTTGTCCTACATATGAAACACCCTGCTGCTGTATTTTAAGTGGCACTAAATGGAGTGCGTGAAGAATCCAGACAGACACACAGATGATCCCTTTCAACATGTTATATATCATCATTAACACATTCCCTCGACAGGTTCATAACCGTCAGCAGAATTCACATGCAAGTTCACTTAAAGTCCCAAAATAAATCTAAACAGGATGCCATGAATAACTACACACTTCATTATGAATATTCATTTCTACCTAGTTTATACTAATATATGCATAATGTAAACAGTTGATTGAATTCATTTGGAAAAAAGAACGGACAGCTTGATAGAGAACATTAACCAGTGAACATGTAGAATAGACCGATAGCTTACTGTAAACGACACAAACGGTGACGTCCTTTCATGGAAAGCAGATTTTCCTGTAAGAACTGTCTGGAAATCTCTGGCTGCACCAGCACTAGATATAATTATACTCCTAAGAGTGTCAGTCCACAGGAAACAGCTTTTCCACACCATTATTGACTTCCTGTTCTTGAGTTCAGTTCATAAGGAGTTTCTCTGGATCCGGTCTCTCTGGTTTGTGTGCGTCTCGTCTCAGTTCAGCGGATGAAACAGTTTGTATTTCCGGAGACGGACGGCAGGATGTGGTTTAGATCCAGGTTTGGTTTTGGCAGTTTTTGAGACAGTTCTGGGTTTGGCCTGTGTTTGTTGGGTCAGTTCAGACCTGTGAGATCTGCTTCTGTGTGGGTTTGGATTTGGCCTCTTCCTCTTCCTCATCTTCACTGAAGTTCAGTTTCAGGTTTTCTAGAACTTGTCTCGACTCTTTCCTCCTGCAGGACACAAATAAAAACAATATTAGGACAACATTAAACTAGAATAAATGTTTGATATTAAGGACATTTACTTTTGATGCAAAATACAGTCTCAAATAATTAAGTATTTATTGGATTAAACAAAAATGCATCAAATATACATAAATATTTTTATAATAAATGTAATTTATATTACATTAATGTGGTGTATATTATAACATTTATTTATATACAATTATAATAATAATTATTTGTATATATATTTATAAATTACATTTATATTGATCTAAAATAATAGTCTATTAACCAAAATATTTATTTATAATTATAATAAAATAAATACATAAATGTATTTTAATAAATGTATCTTATATGAATCTATTACTGTGCTGTATATTGACAAATATTTATAATAAAATACAAATAAACAAATAATTACTTATTTAATAAAAGTTATTTATTAATTAATGCATTATTATGGTGTATTTATTAACACAAATATTTATGTATAATTATAACAAAACATTTATATCAATATAAAATAATATGGAGTATTAACACAAATATTTATAGTTAAATGAAAATAAATATTTATTTATTATTTAATAAGTGTAATCTATTATAATATATATTATTAAAGTGTATTTATTAACACAGATATTTATTTATAATTATAATAAAATACATAAGTATACATAAATATTTATATTATGTATTAAATACTTATGTATTATTTAATAAGTAATTTAAGTTTAATAATATGCTGTCTATATTGACACAAATATTTCTTTAATTGTAATAAGTTACATATATACATAAATAATTACTTATTTAATATTTGTATTCATATCAAATAAGACGTTATTAATATAAAATATATGGCACATACTAAATGATATATATTTATGTAAATATGTCTATATATGTATTATAATTATAAATAAATATTTGTGTCACAATATAGCCTATATATATATATATATATATTCATTTACACTTATAAAAAAAAAAAAATTTAATAAATTATTTAATAAATATATTTTACATGAATATGTATTAAAAGGATGAGATGTACTTGTTGGTCCAGCAGTGTGTGTGTGTGTGTGTGTGTGTGTGTGTGTGTGTCGTACTTGTTGGTCAGCTGATGGTCCAGCAGTTGTCTCTGCAGGCGGCTGTTAGCTTCTCTCTCCTCCATCAGCTCTCTCTGTGTGTGTCGATGTTGAACATCACGTCGACTCGCCTCTTCCTCGGCCTCGTTCAGCTGCCTCTTCAGCGAGCGGATCCGCTGAGTCATCTACAAACACACACTAACTTCAGTACTTTCTCTCAGTCTATCGTCCACCAGGAGAAAATCATACGCCTGATCACCTGATCAAATCACAGACGCCAACTCGGAGAACAACATTTACATCAAAACAACAAAAAAAGTCTGAGAGAAAAAGATTACATTACTGAATAATGAGTAGTAATTAAATAATAAATATCTAAAAATATAATAAGTAATTTATATATAATAAAATATATAATATACACACACACACACTACTGTTTAAAAGTTTGGGATTGGTACGATTTTTAATATTTTTAAAATAAGTTTTGTCTGCCCACCAAGATTGCATTTATTTATTTAAAAATACAGTAAAAACAGTAATATTGTGAAATATTATTACAATTTAAAATAACTGTTTTCTATTGGAATATATTTTAAAATGTAATTTATTCTTGTGTTGTTAAAGCTGAATTTTCAGCATCATTACTCCAGTCTTCAGTCTTGAACAGTAGTGTATATATATATAGTTTTGTTAATATAGTAATACATATAGTAAATATGTATACATGTATTTTATAATTAGAATTACACATTAATATTTGTGTTTTATATATATATATATATATATATATATATATATACGCATGCATACACACATACATACATAGCTATATTTATATAAATTACATAAATGATATGTTTATTTCAGATTGTGCTGTTTCTATGTTCTAAATTAATAAATTTAATTATTAATGTAAAATAATATAATTAAAAAATAATATAATGTATTAACACATAATACATGTATACATAATTACTTTTTATTTATTAAATGTAATTTAAAATTATAAAAAATATGTACTGATTGACACAAATATGTATTCATAATTACAGAGGCAAATATTATTATATGTATTAAATAAGTAATATGTGTGTGTGTGTGTTGTTCAGTGTTTTGTCTCCCTCTGCTGTCAATCAGTTGTACCAGCTCTCTCTGTGTGTGTCTGTGTGTGTGTGTGTGTGTGTGTGTGTGTGTGTGTCGTACCAGCTCCTTCTGCTCCGTGGAGATCTTGTGCTCGTCCTCCATCTGCTCCGTCAGCTCGTGAATCTTCCTCTCCAGTTTGCTGATGGTGTTGCTCAAGACCACTTTATTCCTGAGGAGCAGCAGAACGACACCATGAGCTTCTCCAAACAACTCCTTAAAGAACTCTTCATGACAAAACGCTTCAATGTAAGGAGAACGCTTTCATGTTTCATGGGTTTTTTATTTATTTCTAGTGATAAAGTGTGTTTACGAGCCGTTTCATTCATAAAATGTAATTAAAATGGAACGGAACCCTGAATAGATTCCAAGCGTGTGTGTGTGTGTGTGTGTGTGTGTGTGTGTGTGTGTCTGACCTCTCCTCCGCACGCAGTGTGTTCTCCAGCTCTTTCGCTTTGATCTCGGCTCTAGTGACGGAATCGACCTCGACTCTGTTATTCTGAAGCTCCTCCATCTCCCTGCGCAGATCTCGCACCTGAAAACACCATCATCATCATCATCATCATCATCATCATCATCATCATCATCATCGTTCACTATTAAAGATGTGTGTGTGAGTGAAGACACACACCTGTCTCTCCAGGATGGCCTTCTCACACTCCAGCTGCTCGTTGAGATCTTTCTCCTGCAGGAGCTTCATCTGCAGCTGTTCAGCCTGTGAGACACACACACACACACACACACACGTTCATTACTAAAACTGCACAAAACGATGTTCTTCCTCAGTGTTTTTTTTCTTGTTTTCCAGCGGTTCAAAGTTGGAATGACTTGTTTTAAAGGGATGCTTTCAGAGCGTTTGGATATTTGTACGGTGTGAAGAGTGTTCAGACCTGATCCAGAGCTCTCTTGTGTTTGGACGCCGATCGCTGCTCGTTCTCCTGCAGCTCCTCCAGATCGGCCTCCAGTTCAATGATGTTCTCCTGTTAGCAGCGTGAACACCACAAATGAATCATGTCTCGTTAATCGCTCAATCAGTGAAACAGCTTGAGAACAGTGTCACGTAACGTCACTCTGACCTCAGAAAAACATATTCAGTGACCATAAACTCGATAGTTAAGAAAAATAACTTTTGATAAATATATGCACTATATTACATATTTATTATATTTTTAATTTCTAAACTAATACATTTATTTATTTACTCTTATGTTTTTCAATTATTTTAAAATAAATATAGTATATATTATATTATATTATATTATACCACATATTCATTATATTTTCAATGTATTAATATACATTTATTTATTCTTTTTATTTAATTACTTTAAAATTAATATATTTTATAGTACATTACATTATAGTATATTACATATACATTATATTTTTAATGTAATAAAATAAATAAATGTGTATATATATATATATATATATATATATATATATATATATATATATATATATATATATATATATATATATATATATATATATATCTTATTTTTATTTATTTATTTTAAAAGAAATATATAATATAATATATTACATAATAATAATGATGAAAATGTAATATAGTAAAATGTAACAAATAATTTAAAATAAATAAATAATTAATTTATTAGTAAAAGTACAATACATTGAATATGAAATATAATATATTTCTTTTAAAATAATTAATTAATTAAATAATGAATATGTAATCTAATATAATTTATTAATTAATAAATGTATTTATATATTCATTTTTCTATTCTTATTTTTATGTATTTATTTCTAAACATGTTGTCTTCATTATTTAATGAATGTCTGAATAAATATTTATATTTCAACAACAAATTAACATGAAAAAGCTGATATAAAAATATGCCTTTAATATTTTATATACAACTTTGAGTGTTTATTATTAAATACATTTGATTAAATAATTAATAATCAATTAAATAAATTAATATTTTTGGTTTTCGGCTAACTAAACTTTTTTTTTTTTTTTTACTTTGGTCATTTCAGTCTTGAATATTTTTTTTGATGCATCGCTAATGCAAATAATATGCAAATAGTCAGTTTGATGATCTTTCAAACAGTTTTTCACAAACAGACAATATCCAGTAATATTATTGATTTGAATGCACTGACACTATTGCATGAGAACAAAACTTGAACAGATCTGAATCATCACAATATTGTCATTTTAGAGCCGCTTTACATCTGAATCTGCATCATTGATTTTCCTGTTTAACACTATACAGTACAGATTATAGAGTTAAAGTGAGAATAGACTTCACTAGACAGTAGTGAACACACACACACACACACACACACACAGATGACGTGTACCTGTGCTAGTTTGAGCTGTTTGGAGAGCTCGTCTCTGGACTGGCTGAGCGTCTGCAGCTCCATGCGCAGATCCTCCACCGTCCTCTCGGCCTGTTTGCACTGCAGCTGCACACGCTCCCGCAGCTGGATCTCCTCCTCCAGAGTCTGCTCCTTATCGCTCAGCTTATCCGTCACCTGCACACACACACACACACAGAATTTTTATTTTTCAGGATTCTTTGAGGAATATGAGGTTGAAAAGAACAGCATTTATTTGAAATGAATCTTTTGTAACATTATAAAAGTGTCACTTTTGATGAGTTTAAAGTGTCCTCTCTGAATAAAGTGCAGCTCTGTGGCGTGTCTGACCTCTCCCTGCAGTCTGCTGACGATCTGTGTGAGGCGCAGCAGCTCCTGGTCCTTCTCCAGCACGCTCTCCTCCAGCTCCTCCACCCTCAGATGAGTGTCGGCCCGCAGCTTCTGCTGCAAACTCAGCTCCGCTCGCGCCTGATTCGCCTCCTGGAGAGCGTCTGACAACTGACACACACACACTCTTCAGTCATCTTCATACGCTCTGAAACAACTTTGCTTTTTTACTGATGTCATCAAGTGTGTGTGTGTGTGTGTGTGTGTGTGTGTGTACCTCCGTCTCCAGTCTGAACACACTGTTGCCGAGTTCTAGAGCTTTCTTGGCTTTGTTCTCCTTCTCCAGCTCCAGCTCCTCCAGACTGCGTTCAGTGAGCCACAGTTTTTCAGACAGAGTCTGAGTGTGTTGAGTTTGTTTCTCCAGAGCTTCCTGAAGAAACACACAGTTCAGAAAACACCCAGAATAAAAACATGGATTTTTAATGATTTTAACATCACACAAAATACAGAAAGCATAAATGCAAAGATGATCTTTCAATAACCATTTTCTTGATTTCACTTAATGATATTTAGCATTTCCCCTAATTTTACATTTGCTTATTAAATGATTTTACGGCTAATTTTCTGAGGGATTTTTGGAATTTTGTGGAGTTTGTTTGCATGATAATAGAAATGAAACAATGAAACAACAGAGAAGAAATAATGACTGATAATAATGAAAATAATAATTATATAATATAATAATGATAATAATAAAACAAATTGCAATTTTTGAGAGAATGAGAAATGTTGCCCTGGCTGAAACTAGAAGATATTTAATATATTTTTATTTTTAATTGTTCATTTTTTATTTTAAATATTTTTTTTTTATATGTCTATATAGTTTTTATAAATAATATAAAATTATATAATTATAATAATAATTATAATAATAATAAAACAAATTGCCCTGGTTGAAACTAGAAGAAAAAGATGATATTTAATATATTTTTATTTTTAATTGTTTGTTAATTAATTAATTAATAATTGTAATTAATAATAATTAATAATTGTTAATTCGTTAATTAATTTATTGTTAAATAATCAATTATTATTTTATTTATTTATATTTTTAGTATTTTTTTATAAATATGTCTATATAGTTTTTATAAATAATATCAAATTATATAATAATAATAATAATAAAAACAAATTGCCATT
This sequence comes from Chanodichthys erythropterus, assembly GCF_024489055.1. NCBI lineage: Eukaryota > Metazoa > Chordata > Actinopteri > Cypriniformes > Xenocyprididae > Chanodichthys > Chanodichthys erythropterus. Next base: position 35,587,955 of record NC_090242.1, on the reverse strand, counting down.
TTTGAGAAAATGAGAAATGTTGCCCTGGCTGAAACTAGAAGAAGAAAACGATGATTATATATAAAATTTTACTTCAGTTCATGTTAAAATATTTTAAAATATTTTATTTCAAGTAATTAATTTTTAAAGTTTTAATTAACAATAATAACCCTGCCATGAATATATTATTATACACACTAGCATTTAAAAGTTTGGGGTCGGTAAGATTATTTAAAGCAAGAAAATAATAATAATGAAATAATAAGTAAATAAAATAATAATAAAACAAATTCCCATTTTTAAGATAATCAGAGATGTTGACTTGTTGGGAAATAGCTTTTGTTTCAGTCAATATTTATGTTATTTATGTTAATTAATATTAATTGTATTAATGTTTTAGTTAACAATAATAACCCTGCCATAAATATACAATGATACACTCTAGCATTAACGTTTGGGGTTGGTAAGTTTATTGAAAGAAGAAATAATAAAAAACTAAAGTGTTTGTGATGGCGGCACTCGTACGCACCTCTGTGTCTTGTATTTTGTTCTTGAGCGTCTGCTGCAGGAAGTTGAAGGCGTATTCCTGAGTGTTTGCTTCCACCATCACCTCACGCGCCTCCTTCAGCTCGATCTACAGACACACACACACACACACACACACGTCAATCATCTCCATCACCTGATCACGCCTCTATAGAGTGCATTTTTTCAGCAGCGCTGGTTCTGGAAGTAATTTTTCCCGTTCATTTCTCCCATAGGGATTTAAAACAAAGTCTTGAACCAAACCAACCGGCTACGAGGAGAATCACAACATCACAAACTTTGAAATGAAGCAAAAAAGTATTTGAAAATACAAGACTGAACTTAATAGAGCAAAAGAACTACAATCCCATGAAGCATTGCAAACAGCATATTCTAATTAAGAATGATAGAAACTACTCATTTAAAAATGTTTATTATATAAATAAAAATATATTACGTTTATCACAAAATAAGCATATATATTTTATATTATTATACGTCATTCGCAATGTTCATGGAGTGGGCGGAGCTAAAGAGCACTTTTTGCTTGTTTTGACTCTCTGATTGGTGTATTTTCAGTACAGCATCATGGGTAATGTAGTTTTTCATCATGAATTCCACTTAAACATGAAATAGCTGAAATAATGCTTGCTTACAGCTTCAACAGAAGCAAATACCATCGATTAACAGCCTCGAGCTCACAGTAGGGCTGACTAGCAGTTTATAATTTATTTCCCAGTGGAGAAAATGAATGGAGTTGTTCTTCCAGAAGCGAGTGTTGCGCTCTGGCGATGTGTGTGTGTGTGTGTGTGTGTACCTCCATCTGTTTGAAGCGCTCCTGCATCACGTTGTTGTTGCTCTCTAACTCGACGATCCTCTCTCGGAGCCGGTTCATCTCTCCCTGCATCTGTGTGTTGGTCCGCAGCAGATCTTCATTGTTCACCAGCAGACCGCGCATCTCGAAGCGGATCTGATTCCTCTCCTTTTCCAGCTCGATGCTCTCCGCTTCCAGGAACTGGTTCCTCTGTGGCACATGAATCAAGACTTATTAAGGGTAATGAGCATTTTTGCATTGACCTCAACAAAACACTGAGCAAAACACTTCAGTTATTCTCAACAATTTCCAGTGGACAAAACCTCTGGAAAACAGCTGACGAAGACTATCGACTTCATACTGACCCTGCGACAGTCGTCCAGCTGTTTGGTCAACTCCTGGACGAAATCCCGCTTGCTCGGCTGGTTGTTTCGATGCATGAGCTGACTTGGTGTGGCCTTCAGAGAAAAACAGGAGTTCAGATACTTATTCATTTTACTTTTTATTTTTGCTGGGAACTGCTGGGACATAAAGTGCCTGTAAAACACCCATTTATGGTTTCAATATTTTACTTCAATAACAATTAAATATACATATATATAAAATTGTTAAATAATTATTTATAAACAAATAATAATATATTAAATATAACAAATAATTACACATATATATAAATATATATATATATATATATATATATATATATATATATATTTATATATATATATTACTAATTTAATAAAAATAATAATAAAATAATTATAAATAAAATTATAATTAATGTAAATATTGAACAATTTTTTTTAATTAAATATTTAAATTTTATTTTATTTAAATAATAATAATACATTAAATATATACACACATAATACACAATTTTAATATATAACTTATATAATAATGTTTTAGTATATAATTAATACTTTATTTCAATAATATTTGAAATATATATATAAATAATTAAAGTTATTTTATTATATATATATATATATATATATATATATATATATATATATATATATATATATATATATATATATATATATATATATATTTGATGTAATGTAAAATTATAATTAATGTAAATATTTAACTATTTTTATTTTAAATTTAAATATTTAAATTGTATTTTATTTAAATAATTATAATAAATTATATATATATATATATATATATATATATATATATATATATATATATATATATATATATATATATATACACACACATAATATAGAATTTTAATATATAACTTATATAATAATGTTTTAGTATATAATTAATACTTTATTTCAATAATATTTGAAATTATATATATATATATATATATATATATATATATAAAATTTAAGTTATTTTATTATACATATAAAATTATAATTAATGTAAATATTTAACTTTTTTTGTTTTATTTACATTTTAATATTTAAATTGTATTTTATTTAAATAATAATAATAATAATTAATAATAATTTATTTATTATTATTATTAATTATTATTATTATTATTATTATTATTATTATTATTATTATTATTATTATTATATATATATATATATATATATATATATATATATATATATGTAACAATATAGAATTTTAATATAGAACTTATAATAATGTTTTAGTATATAATTAATATTACATTTCAATAATATTTGAAATAATATATATATATATTATTTCAAATATTACTGAAATAAATAAATAAACACACAAACACATAATATTATTTTTGGCTATGTTTTTCAAAAATCTCATGAAATATATATTCATAATATATAATACTGATTTCACAGTGAAGGAAGTTTATAAACTCACGCTCACGTCTCGTCTGCGGGTCAGACTGTCGTAGCCGATCCGCGAGCGATGATTCAGAGCCGGACTGCTGACGGGACTCCCGCTTCTGTTCAGACCGAAGAGGTTCGTCTCAGAGATGGTAGGTGACATCACTTCCTGTGTCTGACATACAGATTCAAATACATTGAGAACAATTCTGCAGTGTGACGTGGAGTTTTAGTAGACTGGATTAATATGAAGTCATAAAAGCTCTAATAATCAATGTTAAGGACAGTTAAGCAGCACTGTATGTCCCACTGCAGGACACTGAGCGTCCACTACATGTTCTGTCCACTAGAGGGACACACACTCACACATAAACATCTTCTGCAGCACGTGACGGATATTTACCTTAAAATCAGACATCCTGTTGATGGGATTGTAGTCCAATGACAGCGTCGCATATGGACTGTTGAAAACCCGGGGAGGACTTTCAAAGCCGCCCATCTGAAGAACACAGAGCATTACTGTACAGAGCATGTCACAATCATGACGCTTTTCAAATGGACACCACAGTAATATTAAAATTAATAATTTCCTATAGTAGAAGAAAAATAGTTATTCAAAACTAAACAAAATGGCTCGTTTTATGATCAAATTGATATATTCAAATTATTATCACCTCTCACACAGCAAAAATAAAGATCATTTAATATATTTTATATATATTTTAATAATAATTTTTTCAAAAAGCACAGACGGACACTCACCCTGTCGGACATGCTGTCCCAGTCCCGTGACGACAGCGACTCCATGGACCCGCGCATGGCGGAACTGATCCTCACGAGATTCCCGTTGGTCCCGCCGCCAACCGGACCGCCGCTGTCCCCCACCGAACCATTGGAGGCGACGGAGCCGTTGGAGCCCAGGAAGAGCTGGTACTTTGGGTTGGGACGGGCTTTAGGGGTCGAGGGCTCGTCATCAGACTGAGGACTGCTGTGCTGCTTCTCGCCGTTGTAGTGGGAATGCTGGGTAAGAAAAGAGAGCGGCTTGAGAGACGGTAGTGTTGGTGTTTGAGGAACTGAACTTCCAAAATCAACACAAATCAAAACTAGTGCACACAGATTACAACTGATCAGATGCGTGTTGTGTAGTTACAAACAAACACACAACAAACACACACATGCACATCTAAAGCGCTCATGCGCAGAAAATATTCTATTAACCTTAAATCTGAAAATTTCCCACTTTTGTTTAGTTTAAATGAAAGTACTAAAATAACGGAAATAAAAATGTATTAAAAAAAATAGACATATTAAAAAATAATAATAATAAAAATACATAAAATTACTAAAACCGTTTAAAATTCAATTAAAAAAATAAAAATCAATATAAAAACATAAGTGAAAATTATAATAGTATCTAAATTACAGTAAAAAATAAAATAAAAAATATAAAATAAATCATAAATAAAATAAATAATAAAAAAATAAAATAAAAATAAAGCAAAACTTTTCAAACTACTTTAGCTAAATGCTACAGCAACATTTATCATTTTCGTTTAGTTTAATTTGAAGTACTAAAATAACTAAAAAGTTACTAAAACTTCAAATTTAAACTGAAAATGGGAAATATAAGAAAAAAAACTATTTTTAAAGTACTAATAACTAAAACTGAAATAAAAATTAATAAAAAATATAGACATCAAAAATATATATATAAATAATAATAATAAATAATTTCTAAAACTGTTTAAAATTAAAATAAATATAAAATAAAAATGTAAAAATAAAAAAATAATTAATTAAATATAAAATAAATAAAATATAATATAATATATTAAATAATAAAAAATAAAATAGAAATAAAAAAATAAATAGAAAAGACTTCAGCTAGCTGCTACAGCAACATTTATAATTTTTGTTTACTTTAATTTGAAGTACTAAAATAACTAAAACAAATAAAAATTAATACAAACTAGAGACAAAAAAATAAACAACAAATTACTAAAACTTGAAGTGAAAATGGGAAATATAAAAAAATAACTTTTTAATATATTAATGAAAAAATAATAGTATCTTAATTACACTAAAATAACACCAACTAAAACTGAAACCATAAAAACAAATTGACCATAATGAATTAAAATGTACTAAAATTACTATTAAAATAACTAAAATAAAACTGAAATAAATAATTAAATAAATAAATAATTATTTAGGCTTATTCAAAAAATAATAATAAAAATGACAAAGAAAAAAAATGACTAAAACTTAAAATTTATATAAAATTGAATAAAAACAAATATTAGAAGAAACTATAACCGTATGTGAGTTCCAGCAGAGCAACACTGACAGACACTCAAACATCAGGACAGTGTGTTGATTGGTTAGTATGGAGGTGGATTGATCAAGCGTGCAGCTGGAAATCAAACGGGTGATTGACAGATTGGAGCGTGTCAGGCGTGTGGAGGTTTGCAGTGAAGCAGCGCGGCCGTCCGATACCGGACTTACCGGCCCGGGAACAGAAGCGTCCGGACTATCTGTGCTGCGGTTCTTCTTGCCATCTTTGGCGTGT
>NC_090242.1:35492281-35577281 GCF_024489055.1 Chanodichthys erythropterus | reverse complement strand
GTTCAACTAAGTGTGTGTGTGTGTGTGTGTGTGTGTGTGTGTGTGTGTGTGTGTGTGTATGCGAGTGAGTGTGTGTGAGTCTGTGTGTGTGTATGCATGTGTGTATGTGAGTGTCAGTGTGTGTGTGCGTGCGTGTGTGTGCGAATGTGTGTGTGTGTGTGTATGAGTGTGTGTATGCGTGAGTGTGTGTGTGTATATATGCATGCCTGTATGTGAGTGTCAGTGTGTGCGTGCGTGTGTGTGCGAATGCGTGTGTGTGTGTGTGTGCGAATGCGTGTGTGTGTGTGCCAGTGAATGAGTGTGAGTCTGTGAGTGTGTGTGCATGTGCCTGTGTGTTTTGTGTATGTGTGTGCGAGTGTATGTGAGTGAGTGAGTGAGTGTGTGTGTGTGTGAGTGTGCAACTAAGTGTGTGTGTGTGTGTGTGCATGTGCCTGTGTGTGTGTGTGTGTGTGAGTGTGCAACTGAGTAAATGTGTGTGTATGAGTGTGTGTGTGTGTGTGTATATATGCATGCCTGTATGTGAGTGTCAGTGTGTGTATGTGTTTGTGCGTATGCGTGTGTGTGTGTGTGTGTGTGTGTGTGTGTGTGTGTGTGTGTGTGTGTGTGTGTGTGTGTGTGTGTGTGTGTGTGTGTGTGTGTGTGTGTGTGTGTGTGTGTGTGTGTGTCTCCCTCAGGCTCTGGTACAGTAACATATGGCTCTGGATTCAGGATGCGCTCTGACCCAGTTTCCTGCGATCCTGAGCTCAAATCACTCAGAGTGAGTCTGTGCGCTTCAATTCACAACATAAAACTACATTTCTACATCAACACCAAAACACGAGCGGCGAATGTCCGAGAAAAGCGTGGACGATTGCCAGAATGTGTTCGCTAGCAGATTTAGTGTCTATTTTACATTGTCATGTGGTTTCTGAAGAGGCTCTGCTAACACTTAAAGCCTGTAATGCATTACAAAGGTATTCATCATAATGCATTATAAATAACTGCAATTATAAGATTTGCAGATTCCTTGTTACATCTGAAATTGTCATGTGTTTTAATGCATTATACTTTCAAAATGTGTAACATACGAATTATAATGTGGTTACAATTATTCATCACACTATGCATTAAAATAGTGCATTATATATAAAGGCTTTAAGACACCAACTAAATGTTACAGCGATAGTGATGATTGACACACACACACACACACACTAGTAATGTATTCATAAAGCATAACTGCCGTATGCAAAAATTAGTATTTTTCTGACCCTGTTTGCAGATATTTGCTCGTTTTAAGCTTAAACATTTCATTTTGATCAATTTTTCAGAGAATTTATATCTTATATTCTGCTTCTTGAGTAATTTTAAGAACATCTGAGTTTGTCAGTTTGCCTTCTTCCTATATATCAGCCTCTTTATTATTAACACACGGGTTTTACAAATCTAATTCATCAGCAATAAAATCCCACTAATGTTCCTCAACATCAAAAGGCGACGTCAAAATCTCTGGAGAAAAGAGCGAAACAACAGAATGTGTCCCTGAATGACAACACATGGAGAATGAGAAAAAAACGAGACGTGACGGAGGAGAAGAGCGTGAGAAGCTGCCAGGTGAGCGGACAGATGCTCCGTGAGATCCACGCTCAACATCAGCAACATCTGGAGCAGTTTAGAGGAATACATATCAAAAGACACACACACACTTACATTATATTGCTATTTATGGTCATTGTAAGAGCCACAAGTTACCCATTTCTTCATATAGATTTGGAGTGTAAGAAGTGTAATATATTTTTGAAATCTGAAATTGAAGCTCCAATATATATCATAAGCTTGCTTAATTATGGTGACATCATTTCCTGCCATATTTTTTTTTTTTTTAAACGTAAGATTTCTGACCATTTAATCTTGTTAATAAACACTCTTAGATGAAGAGATGCAAAGAAACACGGCGAATGGTCCGGGTGTGCTGGTGTGTGTTTATATCGGTGTTGTTCAGAGGTTTGTTTTTACCGTGCTGGTTTCCTGCGCACTCATTCCGGGCATCCCGTTGGTCAGTTTGTCACTCAGTTGGTTCAGTTTCTCCAGATGTCTTTTCCCAGCAATCCTGCTCCCGTAAACACAAGCCGGAGGTGTTGCCCACGATGCACTTCAGCAACTCTGGAGATAAAACTACAACACAAAGAAGATGGAGAATAAAATAAACGCACATCTGGAGCATGAAGCGTCCCAAAAACCAACATTACATAGTGACTTTATTTGCATGACAATTAAGCACATTTCTCAGTGAAAGGTTAGATAAACACACTAAATATCCATCCAACAATTTAAAAAAAAATATACAATTTCTGCAAAATCATTCCTCAAAAGATGCACTGACAAGCTCTGTCTGCAGTCTGTGATTTCTCCACTAGAGGGCGATGTGTTTGCACACATCAGTGGAGGAAAGCACTGTAAAGTGTGCTCTATGAAGTGACCATCACCTCCCAAAGCACAAGAACGGATCGTATTCAAAGTATACGAGAGGAAAAACCTCACAGATGTGCTTCAGAATCTCTAAAAACAAACCAGGTGATCAATTAATATAGATCAGAAATGTAGAGTAACCAGTAATATTGATCAGTAATCAGTAAGATGCATTATTTCACATTATCATTGATTCTATTCATCTTAACTATTTATACTAATAATAATCAGTGCAATTTACAGAGTAAAACATGGATATAATAGCTTAAAAGGACTGTGATACTCTATAAAACCTCAGCAATATGGAAAATATTAAGATAAAAGACTGATTATGCAGAAAATCATTAAGATATCTACAGTAGTGGCCAAAAGTGACGTCCAGAGGGGAAATTTGTGTTTAATGACCCTACAAGTTTGATTAAACAAACTACAAAATATTTTTTTTATGAGGAAAATATTTTTAAAATATTTTAAATATGCATGAAAAACAAAACTCTAAACTATTAATCTGACAAAAAAGTACAGCTACAAAAAAAAGAAAAAGCAACATAATTAGTTATTAATATCATTGGTTTAGATAGATAGATAGATAGAGATAGATAGAGATAGATAGATAGATAGATAGATAGATAGATAGATAGATAGATAGATAGATAGATAGATAGATAGATAGATAGATAGATAGATAGATAGATAGATAGATAGATAGATAGATAGATAGATAGATAGATAGATAGATAGATACCACTGGATTGGTATATCATATCATTGGTTCTCTTGTTTTTGCATGCATTCATAATTTCTTTGTATTGTTATATGTACAAAAATTATGTCGCACAATTTGTCACGTTTCACCGAGTTATCACAAATAAAACAATCGAATGCAAGCACAACTACACAATATGCTTACAAACTCTTAATAATATTTGAATGAAGGATGAAGATGTCAGATTTCCTATAGGCCGGACGTCACTTTTGGCACACGACAGCGATCCGATCGAGAATTGGACGTGTGTTTGTGTGTAAGCCGTGAGCATCTGTTCAACGCAGCCGCCTCTGAACCTCCTTTAACCTCTTGTTTACAGTGCGTTTGGAAATGAGGTCCGTGAATACACCAGCGTACGACCCCACCGGGCTCCCGCGGCCCCTGACGGCTCGCTAACACACACTACACACATCACAATCAGCCGCCCTCGCTCAGACGGACACAACGATCGCATGGAAAACGAGAATTCAGACACCTGGGAAAAGCAGAAGTTCAGTAAACCACAAACAACTGGTGCTTTTAGACACGAGGTGAACTGAAGTGTCTTATGAATACATTCAAAAAAACAGTAAGGTCATGCTATAATGTCAATATTGCATAATCCATCTCAATCCCATATGTGATGAATCTGTGTTTGTTTTCTCCTGGATGACTCCAGAGAAAGTCGTCTGAAGGAAACATGGCGCCCAGAGGACACGAGAGGAGAGGTCAGTTCTCAGCAAATAAACCTCTCAGAAAGCCAAGAGACGCCCACAGGGAGCGGGCAGAAGGTCGAGAGAGATGCACACACACATCACAACTTTGTTTTGCCCTCGTAAGGAACCCTGGAAACATTTCAACTTCCCTTACTATGGTGTTCTGAGTGTTTTAAGTTGTTGCTATGCAGTTGCTAGGGTGTCCTGAGTGTTTTTTGACAGTTGCTATTCAGTTGCTAGGGTGTTCGGAGTGTTTTAGGCTGTTTCTATGCAGTTACTAAGGTATTCAGTTTTTTTGCTAGTTTTTTCTGAGTGTTTCTGAGCTGTTACTATGAAGTTGTTATGGTGTTCTAAGCGTTTTAGGTTGTCGCTATGCAGTTGCTTGAGTGTTCTGAGTGTTTTAGGCTGTCGCTATGCAGTTTCTGGGGTTTTCTGAGTGTTTTAGGCTGTTGCTATGCAGTTGCTAGGGTTTTCTGAGTGTTTTAGGCTGTTGCTATGCAGTTGCTAGGGTGTTCTGAGTGTTTTAGGCTGTTGCTATGCAGTTGCTAGGGTGTTCTGAGTGTTTTAGGTTGTTACTATGCAGTTGTTAGGGTGTTCTCAGTATTTTAACCTGTTGCTATGCAGTTGCTAGGGTGTTCTGAGCTTCATAAGCTGTTACTATGAAGTTGTTAGGGTGTTCTAAGCATTTTAGGTTGTTGCTATGCAGTTTCTGGGGTTTTCTGAGTGTTTCAGGCCGTTACTGTGAAGTTGTTAGGGTGTTCTTAGTGTTTTCAGGCTGTTGCTATGCAGTTGCTAGGGTGCTCTGTGTGTTTTAGGCTATTGCTATGCAGTTGCTAGGGTATTCTGACTGTTTTCAGGCTGTTGCTATGCAGTTGCTAGGTTGTTCTGAGTGTTTTAGGCTGTTGCTATGCAGTTGCTAGGGTGTTCTGAGTGTTTTAGGCCGTTACTGTGAAGTTGTTAGGGTATTCTGACTGTTTTCAGGCTGTTGCTATGCAGTTGCTAGGGTGTTGTGAGTGTTTCAGGCTATTAGGGTTAACACTTGGCACTAGAGGTTTCCATCAGCGCACTATAAGCTCCAGCACTAGTGATGATTGACGAACAGCACTACTACTGTGAATTCAAGCCAAACAGTCACAATATCACGCTGAGCTTCTCTCGACCAATCAGACTCCGTGTGAGCGACAGATGAGGCTGGATAATGAGACGAGAGCGTCTCCATCTGAAACAGGTGCGAACGGATCGGTCCTTTCCAATCACATCCGTGTTAATTTATGAGGTGAGATCTGCCGATCGTTTCTTTCCAGGGACAAAAGACAAACAGGACAGAAATAACCAGAGATGGAGTGAACGAAAACTTCAGGAATACAGAAGAACAAAAGATGATGAAGAAGTTCAATATGGCGAGAATAAAGCCGCGCTGAGGCCTGCAGAACTACATGTGATTAATTATGAAACTGTTATGAGCAGCTGACAGAAACACTGCAGAAATCACCTGAATATCAAATGTTCATTATCTCTGATTTAATGGTTTAGTTTCTATTTGAATTGCTTTGCTGGAAACAATGCGAAGGATTGAACACACAATAACGCGTCGCTTCAGTTCACATTAAACCACTTTGTCCTCAAATAAAGGCACAGAAATCATAAAGGCTGAGCAACACATTTAGTGCTCATGGGATTACATGGATTCTGGTTCATTCTTCTGAGGAAATCAAGCGATTATTTCACAAGCGTTCTGGCGGACTGTCATGAATTTCCCACGACAAGTAACAACTTGAGTCAGTTCTGAAAGACGGACCAGACTAATTTCAGTTTCGAATGCAAGTCGATGCAATAAATCAACAACAAAAAATAGAGCAGAGCCAAACCCAACACGACGCCACAATAGAGATCAGATATGATGAGCGAGAGGTTCTTAAAGGACAGTAAATTTACTGTAAAGAGGAAGGAGACACGCCCTGAACACAGAGATGTGCTTCGACTTGATTTGTGTGGCTAATGAAGGTGAATCGAGGACACTTCGAGAGGATTTACTGACAGACGCTCGCCGCTCATGTCAGCCACAGAACAAAGACTACCAACAACCATTAACAGGGTTAATATGCAAATCAGGGTCCTGTTAAAGAGTTAATTTGACCGTAACAGCTGCTGGAATGAGGGATTATAGAGGAATGAGAGAGAGAGAGAGAGATTAGATAGATAGAAACAAAAGTAACAAAAGGAAAGAAAGACAAACAAAAATAAAAATAAACAATAAATATATAAAACAAAAAGAAAAATTAATAGAAAGAACAAAACCAATAAAAAATATATATAAAATAAAAAATAAAGAAAAAAAATAACAAAAAAGGCATGAAAGAAACAATTATTAATAATAAATAAATAAAAACAAACAAATAAATAAATGATAAAATAAAAATAAAAAAGATAAAAAATAAACAAATAATAAATATAAAAACAAAGATAAGAAAAATAAATAGAAAGAAAGAAACCAATAAAAAATAAACAAAAAAAAAAAGAAAGAAAACATAAAACAAAAAAGGAATGAAAGAAACATTAATAATAAAAACAAAAAAAGAAATGATAAATAAAAAAGAAAGATAAAAATAAATAAACAAATAATAAATATATAAAACAAATATAAGAAAATAAATAGAAATAAAAAAATATAAATGAAAAAAAAATAATAAAAATAAATTAAAAATGAAAATAAATTAAACAAAAAAGGAATTAAAGAAACATTAATAACTAAAAACAAAAAAAGAAATGATAAATAAAAAAGAAAGATAAAAATAAATAAACAAATAATATATAAAACAAAGATAAGAAAATAAATAGAAAGAAAAAAATATAAAAGAAAGAAAATAATAAAAATAAATTAAAAATGAAAATAAATTAAACAAAAAAGGAATTAAAGAAACATTAATAACTAAAAACAAACAAAAATAAAAAAGAAAGAAAGATAAATAAAATAAACAAATAGAAATAAGCTGTAAAAAATCAAAAGTAAAATTAAGAAAAAATAACTAGAAAGATAAAATAAAAGAAAAAAAACAAAAAACAAACAAATAATGATAAACAAATAAAAACAAAAAAGTGCATTTAAGAGAATAAAAAAAAACAAATCATTAGAAATAAAATGTAAAAAAATAATTAAAAGTAAAAAAGAAAAAATAACTAGAAAGAAAGAAAATAATAAAAAAACCTAATGAATAGAAATAAAATGTAAAAATTTAATTAAAAGAAAGAAAAAAAGAAAGAAAGAAAGAAAAGTAGCACATGATGTGTGTTTACACAGAGATCAGAACAACACACACTTACACACACACACACTAATACACAGATCAAGTCTGCAGCAAAGCATGCTGGGATCAGTCTGATTTGTCACTTAAACTTCTGGACACACATCCTGATGTTATATCTGTCTGCAAATTATGATAATTACATCTAATGCGTTGTGTAACGCAGCTGTGTGTGTGTGTGTGTGTGTGTGTGTGTGTGTGTGTGTGTGTGTGTGTGTGTGTGTGTGTGTGAACAAACATTATAGCATTATATAACTCTGAACAGATTATTACTTCATGCACATTCCAATAGTCGTGAAACCGATGTACATATCTGAATTAATATTCATATTCCAGTGATCTGTCATGAATAATGTGTGTTAATGAAAGACTCACATGCTGTTTTTCTGCTGTTACTCTTCAGTTTCTCAGTCCTCTTCAGCAAAACACTGTTGACAAACACACACAATCATAAAATAGATGATTTCATCTGATTAAGTGCCACTATAACACACACACACACACACACACTCGACTAATGGACTCAGACGGAGCTGGACCTCAGAGCTGCTGGGAGATTTTCAGTCCCAGATGGGAGAAAAACACGGACAGAAGACTTCAATCTGTCTGATCTGCTCCTACAATCACAACATCTCACTCGTCTCCTGCCTCCATCTTAAAGAAGCCACATTATGCTCTTGATGTTGTTTTTGTGCTCTACTAGCTTGAATGTTGATTATTTTCCTCATTGTTGCAGCTCCTCTCTTCCCAGTCTGTCAGTAACGCTCTGTTTAGTTCCTGTCTCTATGAAGCTCCGCCTTCTGAAAAGCACATTGTGCTTTGATTGGTCGGCTGGAGCAGTGTGTTGTGATTGGTGTTTGGGAAATGTCCCGCCCCTTACCATAGCCGCCAGTTTCAACACACTACCAACTAACTCAACCAGGCCCCGCCCCTTTATTCTGCGCATAAATTATGTAAATGAGGAATATTGTGAAGAAAACTCAATTTCAGGGAGTTCAGAAACTCTTTTTCATGCTCTTGAACACAACACGTCTTTATTTCATCCTCTAACTAATCATCAACTCGCGCCGTTAGAGAAAGTCCTGCTGCATGTTAATCATTTCAGTGTGCAAATGACTTTGAATTCAACATTCGCCACAAACACCTAAACTGCATCATTGAGAAAAACTGAATAATTGCGGAAACTCTTAATATATCACTTTTTAACATACCATACTACTATTTCTGTATTATGCATATGTGACATTTCTATATGCACATGATATTAAACACTTTATTTCATAAATATTCATTGATATCATACACTACCACCAGTCAAAGAATGTTTAATGTGTTTGAAAGAGTCATTTCTGCTCACCAAGACTACATTTATTTAATTAAAAATGCAATAAAATCAGCAAAATTGTGAAATATTATTAGAATTTAAAACGTCAGATTTCTATGTGAATATATAGTAAAGTGTAATTTATTCCTGTGATTTTCAGCATCATTATTCCAGTCTTCAGTGTGACATGATCCTTCAGAAATCACTCCAATACAGTTATTTGTAATAATATGTCACTGTTTTTACTGTATTTGATCAAATAAATGCAGTCTTAATAAGCAGAAGAGACTCTTTCAAAAACTTTTAGTGTGACTCTGTAATGAACCAGGCGTGACATCATCCGTGACTCATTAGTCTAGAATTAAACTGGATTAAAAATGCAAAACAACCGCATTTATTTTTCAAGAGTCTCAGCATAGACAGAGACACGCCACGGCCGATCCCAGTGCACTGTGGGAAACGGTGACATCATCAGTCTGTCTATGAGAACTAAGAGTGTTACGCAAAAAAAACATTCTTGTAGAGAAACGAAATCCACAGTAATCCAGCAGATATCCCACATCATTCACTGCCGGAGAACCACGAGGAAGAGTGGAAACAAATCCTTGAGAAACTGAACTGACGCTCACGATGACAAGGGTTAAACTTCAGTGCTTTTGCATTGCAACAGTGTGTGTGTGTGTGAATAACTACAGCTTTCAGAGGTTTCTGCTGAACTGTCATTTGATTAGCTCTTTTCACACTCGTTTATCTCAGTATGTAAATGACATTCATAGTCTAGCTCGGTAGAATAACAACAGACTAACTTAAAAACTGTGAACGAAACTCGACACTGATGATGATTTGATGATGAAACTGTTTTCGCTCAGAACTTGATAGTAAATTTCACAGTTCATGACAAAGAAACGGCCAGTAACAGAATCCTGAAGTACAAGAACAGAGAAACTCTCCAATATTCCTTGATTTATTTACAAGCTCCAGCAGTTTACAGGACAGATGTTTTCCCTCAAACAGAAACCAGGAGCAAGGTCACATTCCTGAACCGAACGCTGATAAAACTCTCAATAACAGCTGACCATTAAACACTGACCGACGCTCTTAAATGCATTTCATTGATTTGCAACAACATAAAAGTCAAACATTTTTTCTCCCTTACTGTAGTTCACTGTCGCCGTTGAGTTTAAAAGATAATTCATAATATTAAGTTATATTATCCATTTAACAGTGGCAAAACTATCAGATGAAAACAAAATTTGAATTGAATTGAGCTGAAAAATGAGAAATAAAAACATAAAAATATATTTATTTCTTTGAAAAAAAATAAAAATAATATTATATATATATATATATATATATATATATATATATATATATATATATATATTAATATATATATTAGTGTGTGTGTGTGTGTGTGTGTGTGTGTGTGTGTGTGTGTGTGTGTGTGTGTGTGTGTGTGTGTGTGTGTGTGTGTGTGTGTGTGTGTGTGTGTGTGTGTGTGTGTGTGTTTGACCCTGGATCAAAATTTTTGGAAATTTTGATTTATATATCATATGAAAGCTGAATAAATAAGCTTTCCATAGATATAAAAACAAAGAAGAGAAAAATAAATATAAAGAAACCAATAAAAAAAAAAATATAAAAAATATATAAAAACAAACAAATAAATGATAAACAAATGGAAAATAAAAAAGAAAGATAAAAATAAAATAAAAAATGAATAGAAATAAAATGTACTTAAAAGTAAAATGAAGATAAAATAACTAGAAAGATAAAATAAAAACAAACAATGTATTTAAGAAAAAAAAAAGATTAGAAATAAAATATAAAAAAGAAAAGATAACTATAAAGAAAAATAAAATCAAATAAAAACAAAAACAAAAAAACAACTGAATAGAAACAAAATGTAAAAGTTTAATTAAAAGAAAAATAAAGGAAAAATAACTATAAAGAAAGAAAGTTTGATAGAAAGAAAATAGTCGCATTACAACTATTTGAATATCTGGAATCTGGGGGTGCAAAAAAACCCCAAAAAATCATAATATTGAGAAAATCACCTTTAAAGTTGTTCAAATGAAGTATAGCAATGCATATCCACTCACAAAAATACATTTTTTATATATTTATGATATAAACATGATCTTTACTTAATATACTAATGTTTTCTGGCATAAAACAAAAATCGATCATTTTGACGCATACAGTAGCTATTGCTACAAATACACCCGTGTGATTTATGGTTTTGTGCTCCAGGATCACACACATATTGAACAAAATTATAATGGTCCTAAAAATAGGCTTCATTTTCTTTATTTTACTTCATGAGGAATATGATATTCACTCTGAAATTACAGAAACTATAAGGTTACAGTCGCGCGCGCACGCACACACACACACACACACACACACACACACACACACACACACACACACACACGATCTGTCCTGAAGCGTGTGTTACATCATGTGTTCAACAAATGAAAACATGTACAAAGTTCTGTGTGACAGTGTTTTGTGGCATGTGGGTGAAAGGCATGCTGGGAACAGGGTGTGTGTGGGTGGGGTGGTAAACCTTCTCCTCCAGCAGGGTGTGTGTGTGTGTGTGAGTGTGTGTGTGTGTGTGTGTGTGTCTGGGTGGGGTTGTTTTAAATATCGCTCAGTAAAGTTTTAAGAGGTGAAGGGCTCATGGTAACAAAACACACGCCGCTTTAATCCAACTTCCCCTCTGCTGTCAAATAAACTTCAGTCCCACACAATTCCTCGAAGAGGTGGTGCAATATACAGTAATCTCAGCATCAGGTCAAACAGGCTTTATGATAAAAAGAAACCTGGTTTATTATTACCAACCGAACACTGATAAATACATTCAGACGTTCAATAAGCAGCTGTCCTTCTGTACGGTCAGGAGTTTCAGATCTAGAGGAGTTTCCAACCTAACAAACCTGACCTCACGGTGACCGAATGATCAAATATAAAAATAAATTAAATAATGATGTAAAACAAAATATAAAACAAAATAAACATTTAAAAATAAAATAAAATATATATTAAATAATAATGATAATAATAATAATAATAATAATACTAATAATAATAATATAAAATATAAAAAATAAAATAAAATAAACCTTATCTGTGATCATTCAGTCAGGCGGTAATAAAATATAATAATAATAATACAAATTATTACAATCATAATAATAATATGAAAAATAAAATAAACCTCATCTGTGATCAGTCAGATAGTAATTAAAATATAAAATATAATAATACTACTAATTATATTATTTTAATATTATTATAATATTAAAATAATAATAATATGAAAATAAAATATGATAATTTTTGAATAATAATATAAATATAAAAAATTAAATTAAATAAACCTTATCTGTGATCATTCAGTCAGATGGTAATAAAATATAAAATATAATAATAATAATAACAATCAAAAATAATAATAATAATATGAAAATAAAATATAATTTTTGAATAATAATAATAATAATAATATGAAAAATAAAATAAATATTTATTTTAAATAAATAAAATAAAATAAAACAAACCTTATCTGTGATTGTTCAGTCGAGTAATGCTGAAGACAAAAGTGCTAAAATGATTGTCAGTCACCTTTGACCTTCACACCTTGGCTTGAATGTTTCCATGATGTGAACTGCCCTCAGGGTTGAAGTCTGATCTTTCAGAGTCTTTGTCAAACACAGTCAATGAAAACTCAAAGCAACATTTATATCACCCTAGTGAGCTGCCTACCTAGACAGCATTTTAACATTGATGGGAGTTAATCACACAAGCTGTCTGCACAGGATTTGAAACAGAGCCGTTATCTCAAATTCTGACACATATTTCATATCAAACACACCTTCAGGTGTAAATCTAACCACCTAAAGCCTGAAATCATGAACTTGTCGACACTGAAACACATTCTGGATATCAAGCATCTGATTGGCTGATGTCCAAAAACTCGCTGGCCGCTGTTCCATCTGTTACACGAGTTCCTGTTGCTATGACAACATGACTCATTCCAGTGGAATTCTACGTTAAGTCACTCCTGGACAAAATCCAAACACTCCCTGATTCTTGTTGCTAGGAGACAGAAGACGCTGTTGCTCGGTGAAGTGCAACGACCTCACAGTTCCACGCTGAACCAGAGGACTGGGAATCGACACAGTGAGAACACAATGAGAACCAATATCAGCTCGAGAAGATATCCGCTGCTTTTAGAACACAGTAACTGGTCAAAGGAGGATTACCAGCTCAAACCAGCTGGATCAGGATGGTCTACCAGTTTGAAACCGCTCCATTGGCTGGTATTCAATTTAGTGACTACGGATGAGAAAATGTCATATTTCCAATTTCAAACAAGTGGTGCAAAATAAAAAAAAATAAAACATAAAAAAATGCAATGTGATGCAGTTGCCCAAAGACCAACCAATAAAATATATTGATAAAATAAATAAAAATAAATATAAAAATTAATAAAATTAAAATAATAATAATTTATTTTAGTTAAAGATTTTAAAAAAAAAAAAAAAAAAAAAAATATATATATATATATATTTTTTTTTTAAATAAATATTATTATTTTAATATTCATAATTTATATATTTATAATAATATTATGTAATAATAATAATAATTAAAATATTGTTATTTAAATATAAGTATTAATAATAATAATAATATTAAAATTACTATTAAAATATCATTATTTATTTCAGTTAGATTTGATAAAATAAATATATAAATTAATAAAATTAAAATAATATTAATATATCAAATAATAATAATAGTAAAAAATAAAATATTAATATAAATAATTTAAATGATGATCATAATAATAAATAAATTACTATTATTTATTTATTTATTTCAGTTAAAGATTGTATTAATAATATTAAATAATAATAACAATAATAGTAAATATAATAAAATATTATTTATTAGAGATGCACGATACTAAATTTCTCCACCAGTACCGATTATTCAGAGTGATATCTGCTGATACCGATAACGATTCAAATAGTTTGGGGTCTCTGCCTTTTATACCTTCATTTAAATTAATGATAATTTCATTCTAATTAATAATTAGTCATTATATTTTTAATTATTATATTTTGAAAGAAACAGTTTGTCAGTTGTAAACAGTTATAAACACATTACTCAAATTAATATTAACATTAACTAAATTCTGAAGATTAATATTTCTTAACTTTCTGAATGTTATTAATTCATTTAATTACTATTAATATTGAACATTAAACTGGTTTCTTAGCATTTTCTTCACAAATTCAGTGCATTGTCCTGCCCTCTTTTGATTGACAGGGTATATTGGCCCTGACTATCAACTGCTTTTAAACTATTATTTTAATTTTATTAATTTTTATCCAATCTTTAACTGAAATAAATAAATAATAATAAAGATGCACCGATATATCGGCCAATAAAAGCAATACTGATTTTTGGCCGATATATCGGTGCATCTTTATTATTTATTTATTTATTTCAGTTAAAGATTGGATAAAAATAATAATAATAATTACAAGAATTAATTATTGTGTTTATTCAAATTCAATTTTAATATGATATAAATTCTTATAATCTGTGGCCAAAAATCACTAACCAACAAAGCAAGTAAAGGCAACTGAAAGCAGCTGATTTCCAGCAGGAGACGGAGCCTGTGGTTTGAGGCTTGTTTGAACGATCACACCTACTTATTTCCCTCCAATAAAACAGACGAACTTGGCAGGCGAATCGGGGAAACTCTGGAAGCTCGGCGAGACGCAGGACTTGGCTCGATGTCAGCCAGAGCGACAGCAGCTCGGACTCGAATAAAACGGAAGTCCAGGTGTTACAATGGGAATATCAGCAGCACAGCTGGAAACGAGGCATTCAGGCCTTTTGTTAATAATCTCGAGAGCTTCACAACTAGCATGCTCTGTTCCGTATCTCTGGCCACTTATCTTCCATTAAGCCCTCGTGTAATTGGCTGAACAATAGGCCAATGATTATAGAGAGAAGAGTTACAGATGCACATTCAGTGTTAGCTTCATTTCCTCGATCACTAACTAAAAAAGGCTGATCTGATTATTAAATCACCCATAATCCCACTCAAAACAGATAAATGTATGCTGATGTCTTCCTGTCAGTCAATGCAACAGAAGTTTCCGTCCAGACGGCTGATGAAGGACTGGATTTAGATCTGATTGTGGGTTTCTAAAGAAGACAGATGATCTGTTGACAGTCTGGTTTAAGTTTTTGCATCCTAAATACTTGAATAAGTCAGACTATAATGAAACAACGGATTAATACGACTGACTGCAAGTCATAATTCAAGCAAAACGCACACAAAACGACACATTCAGACGTCTAGACACCAGACAAACGTCTGAAAACAACCTAAAGATGCATATTCAAGATTTGTGTCATCAACACCGCCGCAGACAGGGGGCGATATGCGTCTGCTCCTCACGGAAAGTTTACTTACTTTAAGTTAAAAAAAACAAACCAACAAACTCCATCCCAATTAGCCCTGATGTGGAGCTTAATTGTGACGGAGACAGAAGCCCAATCAAGAAAAATAATTGGTGACCAAATATTGGGCGGATGCCAAGTTCTGGGTTTGCGAGACGAGCGACGATCCTTCAGGGAGGTGGAAAAATACCAGGCGACCGACTTCACATGCAAATAAGAGCGTAATGAAATACAAGAGAGCGAAACAACGAGGCTCTGACAGATGACTGACAATTCAAAACAAACACACACACACACACACACACACACACAGAAGAAGATTCCTGCTGTCAATCGACTACTGAACGAGTTATTGGCAGCGAGGTGTGGCCGTTACCGCGGTACAGACAACATCTAAAACCATTATTACATGCAAAGCAGCCAAAGGCAAGTGAAATGAGAATATAACTGCACTCAACATGTTTAGACATCCATCCTGATCACTGCAACTGATGATATTGCACTGTAAAAAACATGATTCTGATTGACACCACGACTCTAAATGAGACATTATAAGGTTTAGATACGCTCTTTAAAATCTGTCTAGGTGAAATTATGGCACTGTAATGGTATCAGATGGTAATACCATAGATCTGAATGATTACCATACTCATGCGCGATGGAATTTAAATGATACTTTGCGTGCAAAACACATGGTAAATGTCCACAAAAACATGGTATTATCATGGCACCATGTCCAAAACAGCATGGTAATACTAGGGTACATTTATTCTCATGTACGGCAGTGTTGTTTTAGTATAATTTATAGTTTTAGTTGATATTTTGAAGTAATTTTAATTGTATTTTCTTATTTTAAATTTAGTTTGTTGTGCTTTTTGTCATTTTTAATTGATTTTTGTTTTCTTTAGATGTCTATATTATTTACATTTTTTAAACTATTATTTCAAGTAATAAATTTATAATTTTTGCTGCTGTTGACACCCATTTTAATCTCATTTTAAGCTTATTTTAAGCAATTTTAAGCTTTAAAGCGCCATGAGCCAAACCAACCAGCTACAAGGAAAATATCGGTATCAGGTGATATATGTTCATTTTTAATGTTATCATTATCGGCCTGATAAGAAAATTTGGCTGATATATTAAAGGCGATAAACAATGGATTATTAATTTTGTGATTGGGACATGGCTTTTAATGGTGAGACTTTTGTTTTTGTAATCAGGCTCTCAGAAATTATATAAAAATTTTGATTTTGATTTATCGTCCAAAATATCGGTTATCGGCTTTCAAATCTAAAGATTATCAGTTATCGTATCGATGCATCCCTAAAATACATACAAATATTTAAATATTTTGAGATTGTAGAGAGACCGACTCGATTATGTAATTTGTGACGCTTCATGGGAATGGGCGGAGCTAACAAGATGTTTGGCGCATTTTGCATGTTTTGACTCTCTGATTGGTGGAATTTTCTACAGCATTATCTAGTTTTTCACCATGAATTCTGCTTTTAAACAGGATTATTTTAAAACTAAGTTGAAATAATGTGGGCCGATGGCTACAAGAGAAGCAAATACCATCGATTAAAAACCTCATAGCTCACAGTAGGGCTGACTTTAAAGGTTTATAAGTTATCGTAAACAAAAAAAAAGCATTGCGAACAGCATAATCAAATTTAAAAAAATAGAGAAATATACTAAACTACACATTAAAAAAATTATTAACAAGTTTATTGCAAAATATGCACATACATTAGGAATGCATGATATATATCGGCCACAATATCGGTATTGGCTGAAATATGTTCATTTTTAATGATATTATTATCCGCCTGATAAGAAAATTTGCCTGATATATTAAAGCAGATAAATAATGCATTATTTCCTTCAGCTGAGACACTTCAGATGTTCACCATGATGGTTTTGAAATGCTTAAAAATATGATTGAAATCACTTCAAAAAGGGAAATATAGTTAAGTGCAACATGTACAACGTAAATTTGTTATATCGGCTACATAATATTATAATGAGAACATTATAATTGTGTGCTTGGGACATGGATTTTAATGGTGAGACTTTTGTTTTTGTAATCAGGCTCTCAGAAATTATATAAAAATTTTGATTTTGATTTATCGGCCAATATATCGGTTATCGGCTTTCAAATATAAAGAATTATCGGTTATCGGTATCGGCCAAAATTTTCATATGGGTGCATCCCTAACATACATACACATATTTAAGTATTTTGAGATTGTAGAGAGACTTCATTACGTAATTTGCGTCCCTTTATGGTAGTGGGCGGAGCTAACAAGATCTTTTTTGCTTGTTTCGACTCTCTGATGAATTCCGCTGTTAAACACGATTATTTTAAAACTAAGCTGAAATAATGTGCGCTGACGGCTTCAACAGAAGCAACTACAATCTATTAACAACCTCTGAGCTCACATTAGGGCTGACTTTAACAGTTTATAACTTATCGTTAATACAAAAAAGTACCTATGGAGAAAATGAATGCCGTTTTTAATTTTAATTTCACTCTATTACTCTATTATAGAAGATGATTTTTGCAGTGAATAGTAATATTATGGTATTTTTGGTACAAATCAGTTGGTAGCAACACAAATAACTTGCCTTCAAAGTTTAACAAGGACAGTCATGGGAAAGTGATCAACGGACAGAATTAAAAAATAATCACACAGATCCATCAGAGATTCTTCATGGTCAGTCAGCAGAACAGAAACACCCTTCGAAGCTGCAGTTCATGCCACTAACTAACCAACATCTGAACACACAGCAGATCAGGGCTGGTCTCTTTGGCCCCGGGCTCCTCGCGTCGCATGGAAAGACGAGCATGTAACTGAGCAAACAGACTAAATAAACACTGTGTGCATGCTGTGTTCTCAATTAGCTGCAGAGTCACAATAATCATAAAGCCTACATATAGATGAATACACCCTAACAATAAATGGCACTTTGAAATAATCATCAAATAAATTATACTAATCATATCATATACTACGGTATTGACATTGTACTTCAAATATGTTATTATCATGGTAGAAAACAACAAACATGCAAAAAAAATTACCATGGTACATTTCCACAAAAAAACACATGCATATGCTTCAAATCTCATGCAGAAATGTAAAAGGAATATTTTGCGAGAAACCTTCTGACGTTACTGTACTGCATTTCAACGTTGTCATTATAAACGTCCGTCTGTACCTGCAAACACAGAATGAAGTATGTGCTGTTGTATAATGAGATATTTTCAGAGTTTTGATTCTGGGTGTATATGTTTGTTTGGGTGACACCTTCATACTGAACATACTTGAGCTGATCGTTCTCAGGCATTTTAAATACATTCCACACATTCAGACTAAAACACACACACGGCATGATGGTTTTTCCCTGTCGCCACTATTACAGTGCTTTACTACCCATCTATATGTCTGTCAGTTGATTAAATCCTTCCATGATTTCATCTGACAGCGCTTGACTAATAAGAGGTGGATATGTGTTATAATAGGAGGATTGATCCTCTATTGTGGATGTGACGGGAAACGGAATGTTACATTGTAACAATGACACTTTCACCTCGGTATGAGTCACAGGGTTTTTTGATGGTCACCATGGCAACATCATAGAAGGATTAATAAATCGATGACTGACATGATGCACAATAAAAGTTATGAGCGACTGAAAGAATGCGTGTGAAGGCGGTTCACATACCCGAGCGTTTGTCTTCCTGACATCACATACAAAAGACAAACAAATAAAACAGCAGGACACATTCCTCACATCACACATCAGCTCCGTTCTCTTCCTGAGACTCATTCTGACAGGTTTCTGCTAAGATCACAAACCTTGTCCAAATATTAAGGGATCTACAAGAAGCTGATGCGGCAAGTTTGAACTTCCACTCGATCTGCATTAACAGACAGTTTATTCACTGTAACGCAAAGTTTATGGATGTTTTGAAGATCCACATGCAGGTTTAGATCAGATGATCTATGAGCTCACATCAGTACCGATATGAGAGTTTGGACACATTACAATGTACTATAATTATAATAATGACATCAGAATTATGGAATAACAATATGGAAGTGTAAAATAGTGGATGGATGGATGGAACAAGAGATAGATTGATAGATAAAACAATAGAACGAACGATGGAATGAATGATAGAATGAACAATAGATAAACAATAGAACAAATGATAGAATGACAGAATGATAGAACGATGGATAGAACGATGGATAGAACAATAGATAAAACAATAGAACAAATGATAGAACGAATGATAGAATGGATGACAGATTGATAGCACAATAGATAGAATGATAGATAGAATGATAGATAGAACGATAGAATGATAGAACAATAGATTAAACGATAGATAGAATGATAGAACTATAGAACGATAGATAGAATGATAGAACAATAAATAAAACAATAGAACGGACAATAGAATGGACGATAGAACGAAAGATCAATAAATAAAACAAAAGAACGAATGATAGAATGGATGACAAATTGATAGCACAATAGATAGAATGACAGAATGATTGATAAAACGATAGAATGAACGATAAAACGATAGAACAATAGATATGATAGAACAGGTAATAGAATGGACGACAGATAGAACAATAGACAGAACGATAGAACAATAAATAAAACAATAGAACGAACAATAGAACGGACAATAAAATGATAGATAGAACGATAGATAGAACATTAGATAAAACAATAGAACAAATGACAGAACGGACTGATAGATTGATAGATAGAACAATATATAGAATGACAGAACAATAGGATGATAGAATGATAGATAAATAAAACAAACAAATAAATGATCAATTAAAAGCAATTAATGTGATCGATAGACAGACAGACAGACAGACGGACGGATCCATCCATTCATCCACACATCCATCCATCCATCCCTGGGAATCGAACCCATGATCAGCAGAATTTCACAACTATTAGAAATATAATTGAATTCCAAAGTCCAAATCTTAGCAAGCACAAATCACACACGTGGATATTAATGATTGGTCATGCTCTGATGAGTGCATTAATGAGTCAAACGCTGTAAATCGTTGCGTGACGTCTCACTCTTCATGATCGTTTCTCTGCTCACGTCATGAACTCTCATCCAGAGATCACTGAAGGAATCCACTGTGTGCATGTTTCAAACCCTGAACTTTCCCAAAAACAATACTTTCTCTAAAGATCTGCTTGTTGGTTCATATGAACTAATCTATATTAATCATAACAGCAGTGAGTCGGCAGGGCAAAAACACCCTGCTAAAGCTGACCAACATTTTTCTTGCTTTCTCCAATTATCATGCCACAACAGAGCCGCTCCTGCCGCTATTGTTGAGCGAGTCTGTGAACACCCAACATCAATACTTCCTTCTAGTTCGGCTGGTTTGAGGACCGTCCTGGCAAATACCAGAGCGAGAAGTACTTTCACCTCTCGGGCGGATCACATTCCTCACGCTGGGAAAGCAATTAATGCAGAGTCACAGTCTACAGATGAGCCGCCGGTCTAATAAAGCGTTGTCACTCTGTTCTTTAATGATTACTGTCGCTCTGACAGGTGCTGCTCAACAGGTCTGATGTTGACACTTCACACAAACCATTTACAGGAGCTCACGTTACAGAGAACATGTAATCAATAATTATCAAAAATGACCTTAATGACCTTAAACACCCTATATAGAAAGTATACCATGGTACAATGATGGTATGAGAAGGTAATGCAATGTCACTCTGATTTATAGCATAGTAGTGTATGATATTTACCATGAAAAAACAAAAAACAAAATACCATGGCACATGTTCAAAATGCTACTGCAATATGGAAATAAAAAAATACCATGGCACATGTAATATAAATGTATTACCATGGTACATATTCAAAGATCACAGATCATAGCACAGGATCTATTAATGAGCAGATGATTTGTGATTAGAATGAGGATTATTTTACACAAAACCGTTTTAAAAGTTATTAAACTTGTAACATCTGCAGCAACAACAGCTCACATTTCACTGCTACTGAAGTAACCATGAGAAACGATAAAGATCTTTACCTCACACACACTTTGACCTCCTGATACACACAAACACACACTGTTCTGTCGGAGATGATCAATAAGCGATATTTAAATGAAGTAAAGTGAATTTACCTTTCAATCTGGATCAGGGACTGTCTCCTCTCGTGTCGCTCAGGTGTGTTTGTTCTTGCTGGAAGTGCACGGTGACTTTCACACCTGGGCGGGTCACCTATCGTGGGCGTGGCCAGAGACACACCCGTGCGCGAGCGCGAGCCACGCCCCCTTTCGGCTGCATTGAGAAATAATGCCCATCCACAGTTTTACTGTGGTAAATCTGCTTTACACAACAGCGGATGTGTTTTCTCGCCATATTTGGGAATCTTCGTGGGCTCGTTTAATCCCTAAGAATTTAAGGAATTCTGAATGAGTTCTAGAACCAGATCTATTTATATTCGTTTATATCCGGTCCTTCAGGCTCCAATAAGATACTGACCAGACAATATTATGAATATAATGAGGAAATGGCAGAAATAAATAGAAAGAATAAATGAATGAAGGCAAGAACAGAACTGTCATATAAAAATAAATAAATAAATAAGTTAATAGGTATAAATAAATTCCAATTAATATAAAAATAAGTTTATCTGTGCTAGGAAAACAAAACCAGAATTTTACACATAATACTACTACTACTAATAATATATTGGTATGAACCACTGTCCTTAAAACAATAAATTATGTAATAAATGGTCAAAAATAAACACATAGATAGATAGATAGATAGATAGATAGATAGATAGATAGATAGATAGATAGATAGATAGATAGATAGATAGATAGATAGATAGATAGATAGATAGATAGATAGATAGATAGATAGATAGATAGATAGATAGATAAGATTTACCATGTAGGCTAATTGATGCATTTTTGTTCAAAATCACATACCAGTATTCCTCAGCTCCTGCATTTGAAGTTGGTCTGTAATAGTCGAAGGTCATCGATATAAAACCACGGTTCACTCTTATTAGTTGTTAAATGGGAGAAACTGCAACGCGCAAAATGGCGCAATACTTCCCGCCTTGAAGTAAAAGAGCCAGTCGTTGATTGATAAAGTCAATGCGTCACTGCAGCTGCCGTTAGAAGCTCCGGGAGTGCGCATGCGCTCGTCTAGCCTGAAAAATACGCTTTTTATCGCTATTTGAGCATAAGAAACAACATTTCTGGGACAGTTCATATCAGATTTTGTTGCGGATTTGAAATATGTTATTTAATTGTGAGTTCGCCGACCAGTTTTTGAGATTTCAGGATTCTCCATTCAAATAAAAGGACTTGGATATCCGAAATGGCTGCCCGCGGCGTTGCAAATATGGCCGCCGAGTGAACAGAGTTCGTTTTCTATGACCTTCCCTCGCTAACTTTTTTTAAGTTCCATTTTTTTATTATTATTTTATTGAATAAATCATAAATCTTCCCTCGCTAACTTCCCTCAGTCTCGTTGACTCGAATGTATGTCATTGCTTCCGTTGCACGAGTGCCCACTACTGGCGGAACCTTTGCAATGGGCTGAATTGGAACGTCCTAAGCCCTTGATCACTTGTAATCTCTATGGAGTTTTTTTTTTCCCCTTACAAAATTGTTTAATGCGGCATTCTATGTGTGTTTTAAATATCAAAATAATAATAATAATATATCATAGAGTTGTTTGTGGTTGGGTAAATTAAACACAATATGCGGTGACGTTACAATCATGTTGCATTGTGGTATATAGCTGCCTGAAGTGTACATATGAAGCAGACTCACTCCCTCGGTCAAAATCGGAACCCTCTCATTTGGTACAATATAATATTAGAGGTTAAAATTAACAACAGAGGTAGGCCTGTTAGATTCAACTTCTAATTATTTTCAGATAATTACACTCAAATAAAAACTGAAATGTTTGTATATGTACTACAACTCATAATAAGGTTGTTTTCATAAACACTTGTTATAGAATTACCAGTATAAACTCCTCTAGTGTTTTCTATTATAGCTAACTAACGAACTGTGAACAATGGATATCTTTCCTGAAGTAAATGCAACATTAATTGAAAGATTGTTCTGAAGTTGATTTATTGACGTCTTTCCACAGGTGAAATACACATTGAGTGATTACTTGAGACATGATACAGATTTCACTAAGTTGTATTGTATCTTTCAACATACCTTTTGCATGTTTTTCGTGCTATAATTTGTATTAAAGTGGAAGAAAACACTTGCGCTGCCGCTTGAACTGAGGCGATCTGTAACGCCACATTTAAGAGCGTCAAAACGCCATTTATTGTTTGAATTTCATGATAAATGGACAGAATTTGAAAGATGAGACTTTGTTTCTTATCAGAAGTAACAAAACTGGTGGCAGGGAAGTGCTTAGGGAAATTTGTGAGTGCGTGTCTAAAACTGGAGTGGAACACAGCCAAGTACAGGGGTGTCCATCCCTGGTCCTGGAGGGCTAACACCCTGCAGATTTCAGCTCCAGCCCAAATCAAACACACCTGAACCAGCTAATCATGGTGTTCAGGGCTGTTTGATAATTACAGAGAGGTGTGTTGGAGCAGGATTGGAATTGAAATCTGCAGGACGGTAGCCCTCCAGGAGCAGAACGGTAGCCCTCCAGGAGCAGGACGATAGCCCACCAGGAGCAGAACGGTAGCCCTCCAGGAGCAGGGTCGGACACAAATGTTAGCATGTGTTAAAGAAGAAAATAAACATCTCACAAGTAAACATTTTGTAAATGATGTATCAGTGCTGACAGAATGATCTTTGACACATCCTGCCACTCACACACAAGCCATCCGACAGTAGAATCAGTGAGAATCAGTCATTCTGTCATTCTTGTATGGCAGCCGTGACCCTGACCCCGTCAAACCATCAGTGTTTCTGCCACACCCACAATTCCACAGACGTTCCCTGAGCCCGTTACAACACACTTGAGCCGAGGCCTTTCACTTCTGCATTACTCACACCACACGCAGGTGTGTGTCTCAGACGTGCCACAGCGGGGAGTGGAATCCCAGCATGCCTTTTGCCAACATGCTGAATCAGGATGGAAAAAGTGAATGAAACCTGTTGGGGATTTAGTGCCTCTGTTTTACCCTCTCTTTCACTTAAAGGGATGTCGTCATTTACTCGTCCTCGTCATGTTGCAAACACATTTCAGTTTATGTGGAACACAAATGAAGATGTTTAGGAGATTATGAGCTCTCAAAAGAACACAAAAGCACCATAAAAGTATAAAACTATATAAAATCTGTGGCATTTATGGTAAAAACCGGCAGCTGTGGTTGTCAGCACTGCCAAAGTTTTACAGCAAAATAAATCATGTATATTACATTAACTGAACTAATGTTAATATTCCAGTTTACTAAAATAGTTTTTCTACCGACGTAATGTACAGACAACAACAAATAGCCTTTCCACAAGCCGAGGAAAATACTACTATAGACTGTTTCAACGGACGAGGCCATTTGCATGTAAGTCGTAAGTGCGAGTCTTGGTGCGTTCACACCAGACGCGAATGAAGCGTTAAGCGCGAGTGATTTACATGTTAAGTCAATGCCAAGACGCGATAGACACGAGTTTAAAAATCTGAACTTTGGCGAATATTCATGCCGCGTTAACCAATCAAGAGCAGTAATAAACATGAAAGTAACAGAATTCAAAAGTTGGATTTAAATATAAAGGCCAAACTACAGATTTTTTATTTATTTTTTTTGGCTAAGAAAAATAAAGTTTTTGTTTCTGATAATACTAAAAAAGGAATACTCCACCCAAAAATGAAAATACTTTCAAATGATGATTTTTGGGAAAAAAAAGTGCACGTGTAAGGTTGACACTTCAAAAACCACACAGAGTAAAAAACAACATTAGTCAACATGACCCTAGTTGAAGTGAAACACTAGGTGTGTGTTAGAAAAATACTAATATTTTAAAGTCTGTGCTTCCAAATGACTCCTCAAGCTTTAAAACACATCACAAATTACAACATGTTGACTTTTAGCCCATATTGGACAGTTGGCAAATCTGTAGTGTAACAAATTTAACATAATAGTATTTTCCTCAAACACACCTATTTCACTTCAGAAGACATTGATTCGTCAACTGAGGTCGTGTGGATTACCATCATGTTGTTTGGTTTTTGACCTTCTTGCGTGAACACACAGAGATGGATTATTTTTCTAAATATCTCTGTGTGTATTCCACAGAAAAAGAGAATGTCATAATCAACTGGAACAGCTTGAGGGTAAGTGAATCATGAGATCATTTCTGTTTTTGGGTGGATTATCCCTTTGAGTTAAGTTAGCTTAAATTAATGTGCCTTTGTGATATTCCACTATCCCTTTGTAAAAGTGAAAATGCAATGCAGAAGTGTAAAGAAAGACTAATTCGACCTCTCCTCAATCATTAGTTTCTTTACTGTACTGTCTAAAAATATGCCCATTAAATATCTTTAAAATCCAGTATACCTGTAATTGTTTTAGTTCCAGTGTAAACAAAAATGTCAGGAAATCCAAAACTAGTCAGAAGACAAAGTGCATGCCCTCTGTACCCGTTCAGTTATTGTGTTTTGTCTTTTGTAGGAGTACAGTGGTAGAGACGGAAGAATTGCCCTTGATGAGGAAACCATGGCAGTTGTATATACGGTAAGTCAATACTTGGTGAAAGGAAAATTTACTAGAAACATTTAGTTAAAAAAAATTACTGATTTTTGTCACGCAGTCAAGAAGAGATTTCCAAATGTGTCCAAAGAGGCTTTGAAGATTTGAACTGGAGAAACTGATACTTCTGGAAAGCAAAAAAGTTATATTTGTTTGAATATATTGTAATAATGTATATTTTTTGAACATTTTAAAGTATGTTCCTTGCTGATTTTTATTCAAATGTTCACGTTTTTTAGACAACAAAAAAAAAAGTTTTTTAAATGTCACACGTGAATGTATTTTCTTGGGTTGAAATATATGTAGGGCAAAATATAATGCTTTTGTAAGATATATTTTGAAAATATATTTTTTTTAAATATACAAAAAATGGCCAAAATATATTTTTAGAAAATATATCTATGTAAATATATTTGAAAATATATTTTTGCGAATATATTTTTTTGGCCATTTTGAAATAT
Source organism: Chanodichthys erythropterus (assembly GCF_024489055.1). Classification (NCBI taxonomy): domain Eukaryota; kingdom Metazoa; phylum Chordata; class Actinopteri; order Cypriniformes; family Xenocyprididae; genus Chanodichthys; species Chanodichthys erythropterus. Next base: position 35,551,025 of record NC_090242.1, on the reverse strand, counting down.
ATTTAAAAAAAATATTTTTTTACCATATGGGTCAGAAATAATCTACTGTAGAGGGACTGTAGAAATTCTGGAAATGTCAATTCACAATTTTTCACTGTAAATAAGATGACTTATTTCAATTACTATGTACTTATATCAAAAAATAAGTACAATGTACTTATTGGGTTCATATTGAATTGCAAAACACTTTTGCTGCTATTGGGGTGTATACGGGTAAGGTTAGGGAAAGCTTTGGTGGTATGGGTAGGTTTAAGGGTAGGTTTAAGGGTTAAGGGATGGGTCAACAGTGTAATTATAAAAGTAATTAAATAAAATTATTACAGATGTAATTACATGCAGGTGTAAAAACATGTATGTACACAATAAGTGCATTGTATCAAATGATTAATTTAAATATAAGTACATAGTAAAGGCCACTTAATATAAAGTGAGACAGACTTTTAAAAAACTCAAAATCTCATCTAAACAGTATTAGTAGTATCAGAATATTTCTGTAATTGTAATTTTTAATGGAAGTTACTACAGTTTTCTTGTACAATGATGGTATTTTAGGGTCAAATTCTGAATACCATTTTTTAGGGCCAGAACCAGTTTGTTGGTAAGACTTTTTGTTAAAAACATTAGTGTTTGTTAACATTAGTCAAGTACATTAGTGAACATGATCTAACAATGAACAATATTTCTACAGTATAGTATTAATCTTAGTTATCGTTATTATTAAAATCAAAAGTTGAATGTTAAGTTTTGTTAAAGCACTGAGCTAACATGAACATTTAATAAATGCAGTAATAAATGTATTGCTCTTTGTTAATGTTAATGCATTAATGCTAACAAATAAGACCTTATTGTAAAGTGTTAAAGTTTTGTCGATATTGAGTCAGAAAACAAGAAGCACACAGTAAAATCAAAACAGCAGGTAGTCATAAAGCATGAATCTGCTTCTTATATAAATGATCATGAAATCACACACACGTTGATCAGGTGTGTGTGTGTGTATTTTATGTGCATCATGTACTTTAGGAGTTCCAGGGTGGATCTGAGGGTACAGACAGACAGTTTGATCCTGTCGGAGAGACGGCCAGTCAGACGCATGCTGACGTCGCTGATGGGAATGATGATGATGTCATCACACAGATTCCAGCCTCAAGCAATGGATGCACCTAAAACCCATACTTCAGCGCTCAAACACGCATGTGACATCATGTATGGGACTCATCCCAGTTTGGGCGTTTCATTTACATACTTTAACAAGGTAAACATTCTTGCAATTCGAAATATTTAAATGTATCAAATTCTTTATGTGCGTTTCTGTAAATTGTAAAGATCAGTAAGAGGAACTAAAACATGTTTATCTAGTTTGAAATATTAAGGTGTTTTAAAGAAGAAAACCTTTTAATTAGGCCTAATTATTTATTATTTTATGCGCTTAAATCAGTGGAGAGAGACTATTTTCTGAAAACATATTCTTCTATTAACTTCTATTTAATTGAGAAGAAAAATTGTGTAAGATAATACTGGAATCAGTATTATACAATTTTTCTTCTCAATTAAATATATCTTTTTTTAATGTTTAGACATTGTTACTAGAAAACAATACTAAAATAATAGTTTTATAATTATTTAATATAATATATATATATATATATATATATATTTTGTAGTCTGAAATATTTTTTATTAGACTCAATGTGTGCTTTTTTTATACTAAAAAGCTTGAATTTAAGTAAAAAATTTCAGTATAACCTCAAAAGTATTACGTTGCAATTAGAGATGCACCGATACTACATTTCTCCGCTGATATCGATAGTCAATTATTGATATCTGTCGATGCAAATACAGATAGTTTGATTTTCTTAAGGGAAAAAAATCTCTAAAACAATAATTCTGTAAACTATACAGGGAACCCTTTCATTTGGTACAATATAATATTAGAAATTAAAATTAACAAGAGAGGTACGCCTATTCTATTTATTTTCAGATATTACACTCAAATAAAAACATATTTGTATAGCTACTAAAACTCATAAGGTTGTTTTCATAAACACTTGTTTAACACATAATTAACAGTATAAACTAAAAAATATTTTTTATTACAGCAAACTAACGAATTGTGAACATTGGATATCTTTCCTGAGGTAAATGCAACATTAATTGAAATATTGTTCTGAAGCGGATTTATTTACTTTGAATTGCATTAACTTGTTTAGAAAAGTATATAAATAAAATTTGCTTGCTTGCTTATTGACGTCTTTCCGCAGATGAAACACAGATTGAGTGATTACTTGAGACATGATACGGATTTCGCTAAGTTGTATCTTTGAACATACCTTTTGATGTTCATGCATGTTTTTCGTACTATAATTTGTATTAAAGTGCAAGAAAACACTTGCGCTGCCGCTTGACCTGAGGCGATCTGTCACGCCACATTTAAGAGCATCAAAATGCCATTTATTGTTTGAATTTCATGATAAAATGGACAGAATTTGAAAGATGAGACTTTGTTTCTTATCAGAAGTAACAAAACACAAAGTTCTTTGCGATTATTAGATGGGAAGTGTGCTACAATTAATGTTTGGTGTAGGGAAAAACCCGGATCTGGCAATCCTGGCCTGAACTATGCATGATTCAGGGTCAAAAAGAGCCTGCTTTTATGTAACTATTTTTTGACTGTTAATGTGTTATTGTTGCGTCAACTTGCACTAAATTCAACACAATAGAGCTTTTCTTCATGCACAGTATGAGTTTCAGTCTTACACGTTTTTTCCGCCCCCTTTTGTTTTGATTAACAGGATATAATCAATGGGCCGATGGCTAAAAAAAATAGCTTTATCAGCCGATACCAATTATTGGCCGATACATCAGTGCAGAGATGCAATACATTTAAATGGTTTGTATTCTATTTAGTCTGGATTTAAATGTCTTTAAAGAAAAAAAAACATGAATGACAAGCCTTTTAAAGATGTTTGCAATTCTTAAATATTCCTGATGATATTATGATAGTTCTTTGGTTAATTTATGTATCTAAACCAGTTTTGGCTGCATTTGTTATCTAAAATATATATTTAAAACAAAGAAACTAAACAAACCAGGAGTTCTGAAAACGGTAAGTCATAAAAATGGCACATTTATTGCTACAGACGGTCATGTACATGAAATCATTACAGGATGAGAACAAACAGGTGAAGATGGAGGATGAACTTTAGAGAAAACGACACTCTTGCACAAAACCTGCTCAGACGCTGTCTGAAATAACAATCACAACATAAAACAAACAAATAAAAAAATAAATCAGAAAAAAAAATGAACACACACACACACACACACACAGTGCGACACACATTTGACAGGACATGTAAAGGCCCCTTCACACCAAGAACGATAACTATAAAGAAAACGATAAAGATATAGTTCTAAAAATTGATCTAAAGTTAACAACTATAATGATAAAATACAGAGGAACTATGTCACTGAAATCACTTTCAGAATGATTTTATTTCCAGCTGATGAATGATAAAAACATTGACAGCCAATCAGAAGAATTTCTGAGTGCGAGTATTTAAAGCGACAGAGACAAAATGCCGGTGCCGGTTATTGTTTTTGGTGTGAACGGGCCTTTTAGTGTGAGTTTTGAATCACTGCTTCGTTTCTCTCGTCAAACACATCAACTCATCCTTCGTCTCGAAATCAACACTTTAAATAGCAAAATAAAGTAAACTTTTACTCTGAATGATTCCAAAAAATCTACAAAGTGGAACAGTCTCGATTCAGACGTGTGCACCGTTGGTGTAGTTTTCTCTTATTTTGTCAACATCGCTGGTATAAAAGGATCGCAAACTGTAAAATATACGCCAAATATAGTTTGATTTGAAATGTACTTGACATTTTTCTTTAGAATAGGCTGCACTCGTCTATTTCATAGCAAAAATGCACTAGACAAAAGAAGCTTTATAACAAAAATCCAGGCACTGGTACACGGTGATTCTCTGATGGTCACGATTTTTCACTTAGTTGCATCACAAGTAACAAGAATAAAAAGGCCACGGTTCATAAATAACGTACTCGGTTACTAACGTAACCTCGGTTCCCTGAGATACGGAACGAGTACTGCGTATGGGGAAAGGTCTCCCTTTTTCCCCGCTGCTGAAGCCTTTTTCAATAACGCAGTGTAACTGCACCGTCATTGGTTCACTCATAGACAAGTTGTTGAACCAATGGCGGCGCGGCATAGCTGCGCGGCCTATGGCGACAAAGCGCGCGAATATTCCCGCCGAAATGGGCGGGGTATAGGGCTATATAAGCAGGCGTTTCGCCATAGGATTTCAGTGTCAATCGACTGAAGCGACGACCCTGAGCCGCAGCCTCGTGGCACGGCAAGTGACGCAGTACTCGTTCCGTATCTCAGGGAACCGAGGTTACGTTAGTAACCGAGTACGTTCCCTTTCGATACTTCACTCGTACTGCGTATGGGGAACGAATTCAACCACGCCGTGCCACGGCTGGGAACGATATAGCTTGCATTTGGCCACCCAGAGGGGGCAAAAGGACAAGCGGAGGCAAAGCCTAACCGAACCCATGGTTACACTGAAGGAAGATACTTCCTATGGTGGCGTGAAGCGGGACCTGTTGGAAGCCGCTAATCACACCGACAGGACCCGAGCTTGTAAGGTCGGGACATCGAGGTGATAGAACCTGACAAAGGTGGACGGCGAAGACCAGCCGGCCGCCTCACAGATGTCTTGGATGGAAACTCCGTTGGACCAAGCCCACGAGGAAGCCATTCCTCTAGTGGAGTGGGCCCTGACTCCTATGGGGCAATTAGTGCCCAGTGAGGAGTAGCACAGGTTAATAGCATCCACTATCCAACGGGAAATGCGTTGTTTCGAGACCGGAGACCCTTTGGTGCGGCCGCCAAAACAAACAAAGAGCTGATCTGACTGTCTGAAAGACTGTGATCGGTCTATGTAGGTCCTCAATGCCCTGACTGGGCAGAGTAGCTGCAGCTCTGGTTCGTCCGCCGAGGGAGGAAGAGCAGAGAGCGAGATGACCTGAGCTCTAAACGGAGTTGAGAGCACTTTAGGGACGTAGCCATGCCTAGGTTTCAGAACGACCTTAGAGTCACCAGGCCCGAATTCGAGGCACGCAGGGTTCACGGAGAGGGCCTGCAAATCGCCAACACGCTTTACCGATGCTAGTGCTAGTAGCAGAGCGGTTTTTAGCGTTAGGGGCCTGAGGTCGGCTGAACCCATTGGTTCAAATGGGGCTCCTTTCAAGGCCCTGAGGACCAACGAGAGGTCCCAGGAGGGAATAGTGAGAGGGCGAGGAGGATTCAAACGCCTAGCACCTCTCAAAAACGGATCACGAGCCCGTTTCGTCCCACCGATTGGCCAGCAATAGGAGCGTGGAACGCTGCAATGGCTGCTACGTAAACCTTAAGCGTGGAAGGGGAGCGCCCCATTTCCAAGCGTTCTTGGAGGAAAGACAGTATGGAAGATACGTCACTCTCCACAGGGTCTATGTTGCGTGTTGAACACCAATCAACAAAGACTGACCACTTCTGGTCGTAGAGGCGCCTCGTAGATGGGGCTCTAGCCTGAGAAATGGTATTTAGGACGTCCTCGGGGAGGCTAGTCGGCTCCCATCGAGGGACCAGAGGTGCAGAGCCCAGAGCTGCGGCTGTGGGTGCCAGATTGTTCTGTTTGCCTGAGAGAGGAGGTCCCGTCTCAGGGGAATCGGCCACGGGGCTCTTAGAGAGAGCCTGAATAGCTCTGAGGACCAAACCTGGTTCCTCCAGAGCGGGGCCACCAGAAGGACTCTGTGCTGGTCTTCTCTGATACGCCTGATGACCTGGGGGATCAGTGCGATCGGAGGGAAAGCATAAAGGAGCGTGCTGGGCCATGTGTGGGCCAGAGCATCTACTTCCTTCGAGAAAAATGTTGGGCAATGAGAGTTGTCTTCTGAGGCGAAGAGGTCTACCTCTGCCTTCCCGAAGAACTCCCAGATCGTGAGGACCACTTGGGGGTAGAGCATCCACTCGTCGGAGGGGATGTTGCTCCGTGACAACATGTCCGCACCCAGATTGTTCCTGCCAGGAACATGAGTCGCTCTGAGCGACTGAAGCCTCGGAAGAGCCCATTCCAGCAGACGTTTCGCCAGAGCGCATAAGCGGCTGGACGAAAGACCGCCTTGGTGGTTCAGGTATGACACCACCGTCATACTGTCTGACCGAACTAGAACATGACGTCCCGTCAAGTAAGCCTGAAAGAACTGAAGGGCTTTCATCACTGCTAGCATCTCTAGACAGTTGATGTGTAAATGGCTTTCCTCGTGGCTCCACGAGCCGAAGGCCGGTCTGCCCTCGCACACAGCGCCCCAGCCCAAGTTGGAGGCGTCTGTTGAGAGCACCGTCCTCCGTGAGACCGCCTGTAAGGGGACTCCGCGTTGGAACCATACTGGATCCATCCAAGGTTTCAGGGCTAGAAGACAGGCCCGATTGACCTTGAGACATAGGCGGCCGTGCCGCCATGCGCTGGGAGGAACCCGGAACTTCAACCAGTACTGAAGAGGCCGCATCCGAAGAAGGCCTAGCTGCAGCACCGGGGAGGCGGAAGCCATCAGCCCTAGCAGCCTCTGGAAAAACTTCAGAGGGAGATAGGCTTTGTTCGTGACAGATGCCGTGAGCTGCTGAATTGCCAGGGCGCGCTCTGGCGAGACTACTGCCGTCATACGGACCGAGTCGAAAACTGCTCCCAGAAACGAGATTCGTTGAGTGGGGCATAGCGAGCTCTTGGCTAAGTTGACCCTGAGACCCAGGCATTGTAGATGGCTGAGGAGCACGGATCTGTGGCGTTCCAGCTCGTCTCGTGAACGGGCTAAGATGAGCCAGTCGTCGAGATAATTCAGAACCCGGATTCCCATCTGTCTCAGAGGGGAAAGCGCGCGTCCATGCACTTGGTGAAAGTGCGGGGAGCCAGAGACAGCCCGAAGGGCAGGACCGTATATTGGTATGCCACCCCTTCGTATGCGAATCTCAAGAATCGTCTGTGACGGGGGGCTATCTGGATGTGAAAATACGCATCCTTCAGGTCCAGCGAGCAGAACCAGTCCTCGGGGCAAATGTGCGCGAGGATCTGCTTCAGCGTCAGCATTTTGAACTTCCGTCTCGTGAGGGAGTGATTCAAAAGCCTGAGGTCTAGGATGGGTCTGAGACCGCCATCCTTTTTGGGGACCAGAAAGTAGCGGCTGTAAAAGCCTGTCTCGCTCTCTGACGGAGGAACCATTTCCACAGCTCCTTTTTCCAGCAACGACATGACTTCGGCCCGGAGGACATGAGCGTCGTCCGGATTGACCGATGTTTGAAGCACCCCGGCGAAGCGGGGGGGCCGTCGTGCAAACTGGAGCGAGTAGCCCTGGTTTACGATCCCCATGACCCATTCTGACACATCGGGGATGGCCTGCCAGGCCTCGGCCCGAGTGGCTAGGGGTTGAATAATGTTGGGTGACAGACCGCCGTTGAGAGGGTCGTACACCGCGAGGGGTGGAAGAGGAAATTTGCTCTTTTTGTGATGAGGTAAAAATTTGTCCGCCGTGAAAACGGCGTTTAGTGGGCGCAACAGGTGTGGGCCCAGCTGTCACTTGGAGTATGTTTCCCACGCCCGGAAATAAACGAGGCGGAGGGGAAATTACCCGTGGGAGCTTTTGGGGTGGTCCGGTCGTAACGGGACGGTCCCCCATCCTCTTCCTGTCCGACGAATCAGGACGACTTCGGAGGCACCGGGTCCAGCACAATCCTGGGCCGGGGTCCCTGGCGCCTCGGGAAGGGAGGGCGTCGCAGGGCGCGAGCGCTGGCGATGCTCCTGGGCGGCGCTGCCTGTGTTGCAGGTGGGGCTGGTTTGTTCTGCTGAGCCGGCGCAGTCCTGGGGCGGCTAGACGCAGAAGCGGAGCTGGAGCGCTTAGGCAAGAAATGCCTCATAGCCTGAGACGATTTCTGCGCGGCAGTAAAGCGCTCAGTGAAGCCATCCACTGCAGGCCCGAAGAGACCAGAAGGCGAGACCGGGGCGTCTAAGAAGGCCGTCTTGTCTAGGTCTTTGATCTCCGTTAGGTTGAGCCACAGGTGGCGCTCCAACACGACCAGGCTGGCCATGGAACGACCGATGGCCTGGGCCGTAGCCTTCGTAGCTCGCAGGGCAAGATCCGTGGCGCTGCGGAGATCTTTGAAGGCTGGCGCGTCGATTCCAGACTCATCCAGAGAGCGGAGGAGTTTGGCCTGGAATGCTTGAAATATGGCCATGGTGTGGAGCGCAGAGGCAGCTTGGCCCGCCGAGGTGTAAGCCCGTCCAGCCAGAGTAGAGGTGGTCCGACAGGGCTTGGAAGGAAGGGCCCTCTTCGTCTTCCAACCCACAGCCGCGGGAGGACAGAGGTGAGCAGCCACCGCTTCATCTAGGGGTGGCAAGCGCTCGTATCCCTTCTCCTCGGCGCCGTCGACGGCGGTGAGGGCGGAGCGGTGCGTAGTGTGGAGGCGGGCAGAGTAAGGAGCGCGCCACGACTTCGTCAGCTCTTCGTGGACCTCAGGAAAGAAGGGCGCTGAACGCTGGCGAGGTGCTTGGCGGCGGCCTGGCAGAAACCATTCGTCCAGGCGGCTGCGGGACGGCTCCTCTGGAGGGGCCCACTCGAGGTCCAGCTCTTCAACGGCTCTAGACAGGATGCGGAAGAGCTCGGCATCCATGCCCTGGCCATGCTCGATGGGTTCCAAGGGAGGCGGTGGAGCGGGGTCTTCCGGCTCGCCAGCCCATCCTTCCGCTTCGGAAGCCGCAAGAGACATGGAGTCGTCTTGTTCGTCGTCTGTTCCCCCGAATGGGGACGAGGTCACTCGCTTCTGCGGAGGGACGCTGCTCAGGGCGAGAGAACAGAACTGGAGAGAGTTCCCTGGGAGGAGAGGGCGAGGCACGCGGGGGCTGGGCCGGCGTGAGCTCGCTCAACTCCTGGCGCTGAGTCGCTCTACCCCGCTGTCTTTTCCTCGCCGGACCGCGGGAGGAAGGAGACGGGAGGGCGCGAGCGGCGAGATCGCCCTCAGTGAAGAAGGCGACCCGCGAGCGCAGGGAAGCGAGACTCATACACTCGCAGTGCGGGCATGAGTCTCCAGCGAGCGCGCCGTCTGCGTGGGGCTTGCCCAGGCAAGCGACACACTCGCTGTGTCCATCGTCGTCGTGCAGGGGGGCCCTGCAAGTACCACATGAGTGGCGGGGCATCGTGAGACGCCGCTGCCGTGAAAACGGCAATTGGGTGGCTCTTTTAGAGCGGCGAGGGCCGCGGAAGCTCTTAAAGCGGTGAAAACCGCTGGAAATCGCTCTTTTAGGAGCGGCGTTTAAGCCGCGGATGAAGCTCTCAGGCGGCGCGCCGGATGGCGGCAGGGGACGCACAGGAAGCGGCCGGAAGCGGGGAAGCGGGAGGCGGCGGCTCGGCGACGGCGCTAGAAGCTGCAGTCCGCGAGGGCGCCGGCGCTTTCTTCCACCGGCGAGTCCAGGCGAGTCCGCTGCGGGAGCCTCTTCAGACGGCGGCGAGAGCAGAAGGCGGCGAGCTTCTTCGGCTTCAGGCGGAGATCAGCGAAGAGAAGTAGATGTCGTCGCTGAAGGAGAAAACACTGAAATCCTATGGCGAAACGCCTGCTTATATAGCCCTATACCCCGCCCATTTCGGCGGGAATATTCGCGCGCTTTGTCGCCATAGGCCGCGCAGCTATGCCGCGCCGCCATTGGTTCAACAACTTGTCTATGAGTGAACCAATGACGGTGCAGTTACACTGCGTTATTGAAAAAGGCTTCAGCAGCGGGGAAAAAGGGAGACCTTTCCCCATACGCAGTACGAGTGAAGTATCGAAAGGGAATCACCATTACGTCTATAAACATGTTTAAACCACTGCACAAGCTCGACGGCAAACAAACACAGAAACCGGCTTGACTTATTGATTTTTCATTCCTCCTGTATCGCTGTGTTGTGCTTGGACATGCTCACAATTATGAAGCTCTTAAATCTGGGATTACATTTGTCATCTCGATTTGACTTTTTCTTTGACCTCATTCCAGTTTTTTTTTTCACATTATATGATGTGAAAGTTAACCGTCAAAAACGAACTCATGTGGAAGACTAGTTATGTAGGGTTTGCATATTCAGTAGACCTGTTTTCAGAGAATATCCCTTGCATTTTCTTTCTTAAAATTTATATGCATAAATTAACAAAAATAACTATTTGCCAATAAGAAAAAATTTACTATTCAAGTTAATATGTTATATGCAATTTAGCTTCTCAAGTAAATGCATCTAAAGGTGAATCGTGTCAAAAGGACACAAATAATGACTGTTTTCGAACAAGTTTCCCCTATTTTCCAATGGACAGGTAGTCTAAGCCCAAATGTAAATTTTAAACATTTTTTTTTTACCTGAAAACATGACAGAAACACTGATTATATGCAGTGCAACCCTTCATTGTTGGCTTGTGAGTGTTCAAGTTGGATTGACCCAATTCACTGATGTGAGCTTCATCTGGCAGTGGATATCGAAGATGATTTGAGCGACTCTCTTTATTGAAATCACACTCAAGTGACAGAAAGAAAACGCTTCCCCCCATTGACACGAAGCACAAAGCGCAGACGCGTCGAGCCGCTGAGCACGACCAACACGTTGAGAAATCAGCAAAGACCAGTTGTACGTTGCTGTTTGCGTCAAATAATCTTTATCTCACAATCCTCCATGTGAGGAGCACTTAAATAAACAGAGATGACACTGCCCAGGGTTGCTTTCTGAGGATGGAAAAGATCGCTTACAGTTCAGTTCTGCATTTGACTAAAAAAAAATCAGTTCATAAAAGCAAGAACAAGTATGTACATTATGAACAACCAAGAGGAAAACATCATCTTTTCCACTGCAATCATAGTAATTCAATTGGCTACAACAACATGATGTGGCACAAGGAGAGAATTAGTCAAACATCTTTAGCACTGGCAAAATACAACTTCAGATGTTCAAAATTTACTGAAGGACAAGAACACTAGCATGTCTGAAGCAATGCAAAAGTACAGATGTACCACACTTGTCAATACTAGGCTTTTGCTGGAGTGTCTTTTTGAACCTGAAAAATAAAGTAGAAAAACTGACATTGTGCATGTTGCGGAAAGGCTTAATCTTTAATATGAATGTATTTGAATTGAAGTAAATGTTCCATGCATTTACAGTTTTAACAATAACCTAAAAAACTTAATGCAATGCATATTTGTCAAATATTTGCATACATTTCATTTGATTTAAATCATCTAAATGCATTTAATCAAATTGCTTAGAATCAGTATCTACTAAAAATGATCTAGTTAAAGGGGCCAGGCCTATATGTAAGAATGTTCATGCATTAATCGCTTTTTATAGCCATTGCGGTAACAGCTTGTAAGTAAACTTAAAAAACGAGACCTTCCCCGACTTCATAGGTTGTCTGTGAACGCCTGAAGACTGATTTTGTTTTTTAATGTAAAAAAACTCGGGACGTTTCTGCCGGGAAAATCAAAACAATGTGATGTTTAGGCGCGCTAATAATGCCGGAAGAGCTATTCTTGTACTGTAATCCCAATGTGTCATGCAAAGAAAATGGATTAATTCAAACTATAGTCTCATATAGCCAGATCTATATAGTCTAAAATGTACTTTATAAACTATCATAAGTGTAATTTTAATTACCTCATCTGTCGACATGACGGCGGTGAGTTGCAGAGCTCGCGCAAACATATCCACATCGTTACGATCACATGCTTTCTGAACTGCTGTTTCGACGCTGTATTTTTTGTTGTTGTTTCGTTATTGAGAGGAAAGCAGCAATATTTACATTTACATCTAAATGTTCTCAGCGTGCATGGCATCCAAGACTAAATCCTGAAATCTCAAAAACTGGTCGGCGAACTCATAATTAAATAACATACTTCAAATCAGCAACAAAATCTGACATGAACTGTCCCATAAATGTTGTTTCTTATGCTCAAATAGCGTATTTTTCAGGCTAGACGAGCCAATGCACATGCGCACTCCCGGAGCTTCTAACGGCAGCTGCAGTGACGCAATGACTTTATCAATCAGCGATTGGCTCTTTTACTTGCAAGGCGGGAAGTATTCCGCATGTTGCGTGTTGCAGTTTCTGCATGAGTATATCGGGGCATCGCGTTCAGTTTCTTGTGCACGAGCAGTAAGTTCACTTAACAAAGGTGTCGCTAATAACAAGGGTTTCTGAATTCTTCATATAGCCCGTTAATATATAAAATGTGACTAGCTGTGGAACAAGCGATATTGAGTTAGTTAAAATGTATGAGATTGAAACATTGGATTTATTGATAAAAATATAAACACATTCATTTTATTAGTACTGTTACAGAAATCTGACTTGTTCCATTTATGCTTGACAGACAAATATGCATTGCATTAAGTTGTTTGTTTGTTAAAACGGCATGGAAATTTTATATGCAATTCATATAGATCAATCTTAAATTTAGGCCCAGGTATTTTTTGAGCGTGAGGGCCGGTGGCAAATGCGCAGCACATCCGAGTCGTCGTTTTAAAGTCGAGTCGATTCTTTCAGCGATGTGTCACAAGTCTCTTTACAAAAAGTGATAACGGAAATTAAGGTCTGATTGTTGACACACGTTAAACGCTAATCAATCACGTCTTGACCAGGCCACATGATCAACGGCAGGGAACGGCAGTAAACAAACGTCGTCAACCCTGCTCGTGACTTCTATTTACACAGAAAATACTCAATTAAAAATGACAATGTCATGATGAAAGAGGATGAGAGAATTATCATATAGCTTTGATTCCCGACCCCCACCACCCACCTTTAGAAAAGAAAAAAATGTTCCCAGAAATATAAACATAATCTTTTTTTTTTTTTGCTTTTGTTCTCACTACATTTTCAATGTGACACGTTTCAACACACAATGAATTATTTTTTTCCAAAAAAAAAAAAAAAAAAGAAAAAGAAAAAAACTGATACAACGCATTTCTAAACACAAAATAACAACAGCCTACATGTAAAAATATAACTTTTACATACACAATTTCAAAATAATGGTAAGTTTGCATTTGTTGCATACAATTTACAAATGTCCGTGTTTCCCTTGCCGGCCGCAGCTGTAGCGGGAGCGGACGACACTTCGGTCCCGCGGAGGCGCCGTTAGGATCGCGCCGACATTTTGAAAAATATCACAACAGAGTCACGTGTCTCGGAGCGGATACCGGACGTCTCCAGAAAGAAAGAAACATCAATCCTCGTGAACTCTCCTTTCCGTCGGACTCTCCTTTGTTTATATACTGTATATATTTCTACATTTATATATAGCGATTTTCTAATAGACTTTTTTGTCCACTTTCAGTGCCTCCCGTTGATTGCGTCGATAAAACCACCGCCGATCCTCACAGATCACCCGCGGCTTCGTAATCATATTTTTTTCCTTTTTTTGACAGAGAAACCAGTACAGACAAAGAATAGAGAGATAAAAAAAGAAGAAAAGCCATTTTACACGTACAACCACACATTTGTACTGAGGACTACAGCGGCTCAACAACAAGCCAGTATTCATAAAAGCAGATATCTATAATACAATGCTCAATAACGACGTGACAGGTGGGCGGGGCTGTGGGTGGAGCCACGAGGGGGTGGACACACCTTCTAATTACATATAGCCATACAGTACATTAAATACAGTTTATCCAAAAAAATACTTTTTTTACCTTTTTACTTTTTTTTTTTAAATCCCAGGCCGTAAAACGCCTGACTGCATAGACCTAATGACTAACGTTTTCCTAAGCTTGCATCCTAGAAAGTTCTGATAATGTTCTCCTCCAGTTGTGTGATGATATGAGCTCTAAAAGGCACATTGGTTGAAGTTTAGTCATGTTAAAATTGCATCTTCGGGGTCCGGGAGGGCTCAAGGAGAGGAGATGGCTAGAGAACGAACAAAAAAACGGAGAGAAATGACCTGCTGCGGCTAATAAAGCGCGTCTGCTCTTAACCTCTGAAGTGACCGCGAGGTCTTTAAGAGCAAAGCTGCGTTCGCTGACAGACGGGCGTTCGTAAAATGCGCCCGAACCGGTGAAGGAACGGCCTCTAAACCTTCTCTGTCGGGGTCTGCTGGTTTCAAAACAGTTTGACGTCCCTGTCAGCTTCTCGAAAAGAACTAAAATAACATTATTGCAAACGGTTTTGTGAAATTCTACAGCCTAATTCCGTCGAATGCGTTTGATTGACAGCCTCTCTCGTCCCGATTCTGATTCGGAATTTCAGAATTCTCTTCTTCCACGAGGAGTTCCGTGAGGCACAGCTACAAAAGTTCCACAGTGTGGACAGGATTGCCATTGAAATCAGAGGGCTGGTCTCGACACCTCCAAATGTCTGTACAACTCCATGATATGTTTGAAGAATCCTCCATCTGCACCTTTCAAATCTTGTGAGTGTGTGTGTGTGTGTGTGTGTACATAAAAACGTCTTCTTTTTGAACAGGGAATGCTCGGAGGAAGATATGGACAGCCATCCCACGTGACTCATTTACAGTATATATATCTTCAGATGGCGTGACGCAGTCGGGAACAGGAACACGTAGAAGTTGGTCGGTCAGATGGAAGTTTGATTGATTCACTGATTGTTTGACTGACGTTCAGGGCAGAAATGACTCTGTCAAAGGAAGTGATCGCTCATCATTTTGATGAATTCTGGCAGCTTTGACCTGAGAGACGGACGGACAGAGAGAGAAGGGGAAGTTAACATATAGTAGGCTACATATACATATATTCATATGGTAAAGTATCGCAAACACACTAGAAAAATGATGGAAAAAATATGAGATGGGAGGTATGTTTTCACGTCCTCTCACAAATGTGTCTCGGGGCAGTGCAAAACATTTGCGAGAGAACGCAAAATCGTTCTCAATCTTTTTCATCACCATGTGTCCCTTTAGGGGCTCCGTAGATTTTCATTCTTAAAGGATTAGTTCACTTTCAAATAAAATCTTCCTGATAATCCTGGAATGTTTTCCTCAAAAACCTTCATTTCTTTTCCACTGAAGAAAGAAAGACATGAACATCTTGGATGACATGATGGGGGTGAGTAAATAATCAGGAAATTTGAATTTGAAAGTGAACTAATCCTTTAATCATTGATTGTGTAATGGAAAAAAAAACCTCATGCAAAAAACATAAAAGTAATAGAAGTATTCTCATTAATATAAGACAGTACTGAAAATGATACTTTATGGACATTTCTTGTATTAAAAGCAGCAAAATTTAAATGCAATACAAGAAATGTTTACCTAAATACTGTTATTTTAAAAATCCCTAGTAAATGTGTGTTGATCTGAGGTTCAATATAAAAAGTGAATCTCTTTCTAGTGATGCATTAAATCCAGCTACAGATTCTACAAAGTTTAATGATATATATAAGAGATTTTAGGTGAGAATGTAGTTGTTTAGACCTGAAATATGTTACTCATATTTAATCATAGCACCTATTTTACAATTTGTTTAGACGTTATCTGAGATCCAGGTCTTTCAGAGCTCGAGTACCCGCTGAGAACAGCTTCATCTCGGCCAGTGCTTCGGGATTTGCCGCTGGCTCTTATAGTGGTTAAACAGGAGATATAATTCAGTTTGGGTTCATAAAACGGGCAATCTTTGGTTTTATTAATCTATTACTTGTTCCTGAGCAAATCGAATTGGGCTATGTTAAAATAATTTATTATTACGGTTATATTTAACGTACATCCTGTAGAGCACTGTGTTTGCACGTTTGACTGAATTGTACAGTTGTGTTTATTTACTATTGTCATTTATAATGGCTTATGTTGTTAATTTAAATATTGTTGTTCAATTTAAATGGGATATAACGTTAATATTATGGACATTGACCTAAAGAATGAATGTTATCCACCTTATTCCTACGCTGAATTATGGGAGTAACTTCCGTTAAACTGTAAACAGTCAGTGAAAGATTCGCTCTATGAACGCAATAATACGCTTTAATTTTAAAGTGGGTAAAGATGACATTAAAACGAACATTAAAAGGACATTTAAAAGTGTAAAAGCATCAACAAGGTACTTTCAACAGACCATGAAAAAGTGTGATTCTTTCCACCGCAATGACAGACAGGTTAACTATAGTGATATATATCTGTATTATGTAATATATGTTCCTTAATTAAAAATGTTCATGAACTTCAGCATTGCGTGATACTATTTCAAAGTGATTTCTGTCATTTTTACAGATAATAAATTGTATTTACCTGTGAAAACAAACCTGGAAAGAGACGTGAGGATTTGAGGAGATTCTTTGTGCATTCCAGTGAATTATTAATCATAAATTATATCAGGAGAACACACCACACAGTATATGTTATCCTTTTTCATACTATTACAGCGGTATGCAAAGAGACAAAATAAAATAATCGGGAGGATAGAAAGCAGCGGCTGAAAAGAGCTCTTGCCATAGATATTCTTGTTATAACGTTACGTTAAATGTTATTCTCATGATGTCTGAAAATAAAACATGAAAGAAACATTGACAGCTCATTCAGTCAAACTGACGGATAAGATTTATTTGTAGGGCAACCTTATGATTTGAAACAATTCGTTTCAGTCTTTTTAAATGGAAGTTCCCCAAACCGGAAGTGCGACCCATAATTCAAAACGCAGTAGACTCGTCAGGAATAAGGTGGATATCAGACAGGTAATGCTCTCTCTCTCTCTCAATACTGTACAAAATACAATGAGTTTCAATGGAGGGGCTCAACATCAGTTCATCACTAGTTTTAAAGTGTCGTTTTAGAATTAGTAACGGAGCCACACTGTTTTTACCTACGACCGAATCACAGCCGTGCTGATATACAGCCATATCACACAGCTACTGATATATATAACACTAAAGAATGATATAATGTCATGCAAAACAACTTATTGGTCCTAATAATAGGCTTCATATTCTGAATACAAAATATAATTTCTGTTGATTTTTGAATAAAATGCGACCTGTGAAGACACGAAGATTTTTCAAAGATTCAAACAAAACAAAGATTAATAAAGTACAGTAGCAGCCTAAAGTGACCCTACAAGTTCAATTAAACCATGAAAATATGAGAAAAAATATTATATACACCCTGCCCTCCAAAAGTTTGGAAACACCCCTGGCAAAGTGTGGTTTTGGACGATATCAGCATAAATCCTGATCATTTTTTGGTGCAAATACATTACAGTAACTTGACATTATCATTGAAGACCAGCAATAATAATTTTCATTTTGATTACATAATAATGGCAATATATTCATGTCAAAGTCAGACATGCTGTGATGCTGGTTACTGGTTAAACTTGGCCCAGGTTTGTAAAAGATTTTTGGGTCAGCACACCTTAATAGCTTCAATAATTGATTGCCAATTAAGTTTAGAATACAATGAACCAATCAGAGCCCAGTTTAGGTCAGATAGCTGCTAATGCTGGACATTTTGATGAATCGAAAATGTACGTTTTTTTCTATGTATAAACTGTTTATATAATAAAATATGTTTTTATAGTTTGTGTTGTTCCTTATCAGTGCAAAATTATCACAAATTAAAAAGGATTCATGCCAATATTGTCCAAAATCCCACTTTTCTAGGGTGGTTTCCAAACTTTTGGAGGGCAGTGTGTATATATATTAAATATGAGGGAAGAACAAAAGTTGGTTTAGGTATTTATCTAACAAAATTATGTGACAAAAAAGAGGCAAACTACAGCTACAGATTTTATTTTACTATGTAAATAATAAGTGCATAGAAAAACAATCAGTTATTAATATTTCATTAGTTTGCATAGTTTCTCTGTAAATTATGTCGGCACAATTTGTCATGTTTCATTGCGTTATCATCACAACATTTCACATTTAATTCAGTGTTTCTTGCTATTTGCAATTAATTTACTAGCAATTTCTGAGTGAAACTTGTTTCAACACCGTTTTTTCCTTTCCATGTATGCCTCTAAAAATGTGATCTTTAAAAACATCTTTGTACTTTCGGAGAATGTTTTTCGCCTATCATAAATTATGCAAATGAACGAGAGGATGAATGAACCGGGTTTAATTCGCACCTTCAGTTGTACCTTAATTATAAGTTGTAAACTCATTAACAGCACATTACAGTCATTTACACGGGGAACACGAACCTTTGGAACCGCATGTATCTGTTCACACCCATAATGCAATGTGAACATTGCACTTTTCACCTTTATACCCACACAAGTATTAAAAAACCCAAACAAACAAACAAACAATGTGAAGAATAAAACATATAAACTTCTGAATGAAATGGTCAGTGATATTGTGTACATGTACCTTTAAATGGTCAAATGTGCATTGTGTACAAACATCTTTGGCTTTATTAATTAAATATATATTGTGAATTAATAATAGTTAGTATAGTAAAGTCTATATAGTTTGAAATCAAAATCTATATGTACACATTATAACCCACACATACGGCCAATCTGTTGTTAAAATGCGCCCATTTTTACACTTTTAGAGGTTATGAGGTTTTGTTTTTGTTGCCACACAGAAAACCATTCCGTTAAGTTAAAGTGGCATGTGACCAATCAGGGGAAGTCCAAACGTTCTGCATCACTTTGCCCAATAATTCTGTTTATTGTGCCAAAATTGAGACAAAACAAGTGATTGCAGAGTGTTAGTAGTGAACAAGCTTGGTTTAGCCGAATTGAGATTTTGGTTTGGGTTAAAGGCACATCATGGGACATGTACAACAGCAGATTAGTGTAGAGTGAAATATTCTGACCATTTACGGGGAGTGTGGCTCTTTACATTTGTCCCATGGGATTGGACGCCTCGCCCATGCCGTGGTGGGAACCGGCCAATGAGAGAGGAGGGCCGTCCGACGACACCTTCTCTTCTTCTCGTCTCTTCAGACACGCCGCCTTTGGATTCAGATTCCGCTCTGGAACGGGAACAAACACAGAGTCACTCGAGTGCACATGCTGATCTGATCCTGGTGAACCTCTGAACAGCGTCCTTATTTAGCTGATACGCCGCCATCATGAGGACTAAAGTGTCATTACGGCCAAACAGAAGCTCGTCTGAGAGCTGACCTATATATATATATATATATATATATATATACACACACAAATATATGAATTTGTGTATATATGATAATATAAAATATATTATTTTAACATATTAATTATAAATAATTACTATATTAACCATTATAAAAAATGTTATATTGTAAAAGACTATATAATTGAAAAATAATATTTATAAACTGAAAGAGCTTTATATACACTGAAAAACAACCGGTGCAGGATTCACTTAAGCACATTTCACTAATAATTGTGAAATTATGAAACGCAGAATTTTTGTTGTAAACCATATTTCCATAATTTTTGTTTCATTTACAACTTGTAAAAATGATTTTTATGGTGTAAAAGACTTTTTAATATTTATGATATAATTGAAAAATAATATTATTTATGATTAATCATATAAAAAATAATGATATGAAATTATATATATATATATATATATATATATATATATATATATATATATATATGTTTAAAAAGATTGTAAATAAAATAATATTTTTATAGTGTGAAAGACTTTAATATTTATAATATCACTGAAAAATAATATTATTTATAATGATTAATCATATAAAACAATAATGAAATTAAATTATATATATATATATATATATATATATATACACACACACAATATATATTATATTATTATATTTAAATATAAATGTTTATTTTTAATATTGTAAATAAAATAATAAATATAAATATTTCAACATATTTATTATAATAAATAATTACTATATTATAAAAAACATTTTTATAGTGTAAAAGTTATGTATATCAATGAAAAATTATTTTATAATTATATTATTTATATATTATTTATAATGATTAATTATATAAAAATAATATTTATAATATTAAATTGTTTATATTTATATATATATATAATATAAAATATATTATTTTTTGATTAAATATAATATAAAATTGTTTATTTTTATCCCATTGTAAATAAAATAATATTAAACAAGTATTATTTTGACATGAATCATAAATCATTACTTTATTAATTATTATAAAACAGTTATATTTATATTAAGAATATATAATAAAATGATAATAATATTAATTTGTGTATATATTATAATATAAAATATATTATTTTAACATATTAATTATAAATAATTACTATATTAACCATTATAAAAAATGTTATATTGTAAAAGACTTTATAATTGAAAAATAATAATATTTCTAATTATATATATATATATATATATATATATATATATATAAATATATTATTGTTATTTTATTAAATATAAATAATATAAAAATACTTTGTTTTATTATTGTAAATAAAATAAGTTATAAATATTATTTTGACATATTAACTACTATAAATAATTACTATATTATTCATATTTGCAATAATCTAATTCTGAGGAAAATGAAAGAACCTTTTGCAGTTCGAGCAAACGAAAAGATATTCATAAGTGATATACTTTCTGGTGTGTATGCCATGCTGTAAAAGGTCAAGTGGAGAGCACTGTATTGTGGGATACAGCAGAATGTAGCATCTGCAGTAGACACTGACCTCGGACCTGCTGCTCCAGGCTCAGGATGACGGCGACGGCCTGGTGCAGGATGAGCAGTTTGGTCTGGGGTTTGTCGCTCTTCAGGTGGAGCTGCACCATGCGGCCCAGCTCCTTGAAGGCCTCGTTGATGTCCCGCACGCGCAGACGCTCACGGGCATTATTCGCCATCCGCCGCTCCTTCTCCCGCTCCAGCTTCTGCTCCGGCGTCAGGTCCTCGTCGTCGTTGTTGCTGTGGAGCGAAGCGTGGGATTGTGAGGGTTAAAGACACGAAACCCTGAGTGACATCAGAGCGCGACGTCACCATATCAGAACTGGACACGTTTAGAAAATATAAAAACTCTGAAATTACAGATATTTAAAGTACATGTCTAATAGATTAAAAAAAATATATATAAAATACTAAAAATGTCAAGTATGTAAAAAGATGTAAAAGATACAAAAAGTTCTAGATAAATGGAATATAAAAAGTATATAAAAAGATAATGCAAAAAGTACATAAAATTTAATATAATTTAAGATCAGAAATCACACTTCAGGTTACAAAGTTCGTTTCTTGAAATTTGAATCGAATGAGTCGAATTGGTCATTCCAGGTGGAAACCTATAAACCCTGTCAGGCGTTTATCCTGGAAATGTCTGGGAATGTTGGGATGAATTTGGGAACCAGGACGTGCCCTACTCTCATGTGAGATGAGAAACAGCTAAAATCTGGCTCAAGACCAGAGGAGATGCTGATCAACCCAAATGTGTCTTATCGTTTCAGACTAATTATACATGCTTCGTCAACAATTATGAAGAATTGGTTTTTAAAAGTGATGCAAATGTAAACAAGACTCATATGAGCAGCTGTTGATTATGTGTGTATTATAACAAAACCTTTCTGTAATATTGTTGGCTGTTATTTGAATTAGTTTTTATTTTTATATTTTCAGTATTAATTTTTAAATTCATGTTTGCATTCAAGTTTTAGTTATTTTGTGGTCATTTTTATACTTTTTGTAATGTATTTATATAGTTTTTATTAGATTTATTTTAGTTTTGCTTTTAGATATTTTAGTACATCAAAGTATAAAATAAAATAAAGACATTTTGCTTGTGCAACTAGCAGAAAAAAAAATAAGTTTAAGTTTATATGTATATATTATATATATATACATTTTATTTTATTTCAGTTAATTTTTATTGCATTTATTTATTTATTTTTATTTGTATATATAGTTTTTTTATAAAATAAAATAAAGAAATTTTGCTTGTGCAACTAGCCAAAATAAAATAATTTTTTTTATATATCTATTTTAGTTTTATATTTTCAGTATTAATTTTTTAATTCAAGTTTTCATTCAGATTTTAGTTATTTTGTTTTCATTTTTATCCGTTCTTTTTTTTCTTTTTCTTTTCAAACGTGTCTATAATTTGTAATTATTTTTATTTCAATTTTGGTTTTAGTTATTTTAGTACATAAAAAAACAAAAAAACAAAACAATTTTGCTAAATATGTTTAAGTTTTTTTTATATATATATTTTATTTCAGTTATTTTTTATTGCATTTAAAGTTTTTTTATATTTCTATATAATTTTTTTCATTAATTTTTAGTTTTAGTTATTTTAATACATAAAAACAAAACGGAAAAGAGAAATAAATTAATTTTAGTTAAAATTTATTTTATTTAAAGCAACTTTTTTGAGTTAAATATATTAACCCTGGTTAATGCATTAACTAAATTTATCAAATGAGACATTAAATACTTGTTTTGATGTGGTTTTCCTGACTGCACGTGTGTGTGTGTGTGTGTTTCGGGTTGAGTTTTGGTTGGGTTTGTCATCTGTGCGTTTAGCTGCCTCTCAGAACACGCGTCACTTCATCAAAGTCCAGACGGCGTTTGAATGAAGCGATGCTCACGGTACAGTTTACCTAGATCTTGACCTCTCTATAGCTTTCAGATCCTTGTCCATGTCGTCCTTCTTGTTGTCCAGAGATTTGCTGTCCTGTAGATTCTCGTCTCCTTCATCTTCAGATTTGATCTCTGAGCTCACAGACGAGGTGCTCTGACCCTGCAGGCCGCCGGAGAGAGCTGGAGAGCACAAACACAGCGTCAGCGAGGAACATCACCGCCGTCACGTCTCCAACCGCGCTCAATATCAACTCAAACAGACAGTCAGATCACCTGAACATTACGCACACAGTTAAACTTCTGAATTACAAATGCTGCATGAATCTGACAGCAGTTTGACGGTGTAATCATGTCACTTCAGAGGATATGAGAACAACAGAATATATATATATATATGTGTGTGTGTGTGTGTGTGTTTGAGAAGCAGAGAGTGACGGTGGGAGGATGAATAGAGTTATAGAGTTGGTTCCAGACAGCTGGTCAGACTGGATATGTGAGGAGAGGGAAGACAAAACAAAAGCTCGATTTGGGACGTCTCTCTGCCCACACTGACTCTGTGCATGGGTGGCTTGATCTGGTTAAGACTGGTGAATTTTAACCAGAGCAGAGAGGCTTGTTTCACGCTTCGCTGCTTCCAGGAAATGACATCGCTGGGAAAGACACTGCGACTAATGGGCACAGATTTGACAAGCCTGTAAATGTCTATTTCACGAAGACGGCAGAAAGTTTTGCTTCAGGTCCTGAGAAACGCCGAGCCACATTTACACACAATAAAGCTTCCGAAAACACTTCTTTAAAAGTATATGGAGAAAAAACTATGGTACTTTGATATAAAATATGGTAAAGAATGTTTATCATATTCATATACTGTTAAATTCAGATATTTATTACTCTAGGCCTAGGGTATTTCAGAGAATACTGCGGTATTAGTGTGGTAGATGTCAAACAAACCCTACAATATTTTCATGGAATAAAATAAAATAAAATTACATGCCAAAATAAAATAAAATAAAATATTAATTAAAATTACATGCCAAAAATAAATAAATAAATAAATAAATATTCATTAAGTGTCTAGACAAAAATAAAATAAAATGTCAAGGCCAAAAAAATAAAAATAAAATAAAATAAAATAAAATAAAATAAAATAAAATAAAATATTAATTAAATGTCTAGGCTAAAATAAAATAAAATAAAATGTCTAGGCCAAAAAAAAAAAAAAAAAAAAAAAATATTAATTAAATGTCTAGGCTAAAATAAAATAAAATAAAATGTCTAGGCCAAAATAAAATAAAATAAAATAAAATAAAATAAAATAAAATAAAATAAAATAAAATAAAATAAAATAAAATAAAATATTAATTAAATGTCTAGGCTAAAATAAAATAAAATAAAATGTCTAGGCCAAAATAAAATAAAATAAAATAAAACAAAATAAAATATTAATTAAATGTCTAGGCCTAAATAAAATAAAATAAAATATTCATCATTTTATTTTATACAATAAACATTGTGGGGTTTTAACATCTATGCCAAAATAAAAAAAACATAAAATAAAATAAATAAATAAATAAATAAATAAAAATTAATTTAAAAGGGTATTTCAAAGAATACTGCAGTATTAGTCTGGTAGATGTATAAAAAAACAACAACAAAAAAAACAATGTTTATTGTATAAAATAAAATAAACACAATTTAAAACAGTATTTCAAAGAATACTATAATATTAGTAGATGTAAAAACATGCCTACAAATAAATAAATTAATTAATTTAAAAAGAAAAAAACATGGTATTACCACAGTACATGGCCATATACACAATATTACTATAATGAATGCCCCAAATATGATATTTTTCTCATGTAAAAGTACCACCGTTGTAAGTGAACTATATAAAATGCTAAGGTAATAAAACACACACTATTACCCTAGACATGTGTGAAAGTCCATGGAAGTATTTCTGTAAGAGCTCCGGCGGGATGAAAAACGCATCGTGATTCATTCCTTCTGGATGCCATTCACAAATAATCATCTCTGATCCACAGTGCTGTTATTTATAATGTTCTTTTTCATATTTTACAGCACTCAGCACCTCATTAACTGTTTGGCTGGGCTTTCCAGAGAGGGAACCGTGTGCCAAGATCTCCGTTCGGAGAGAGCAAGTGCTCCGCTTTTAAACCAGCCTGGAGTTTTTACGCCTCACTTCCTAGGTCATATACAATTTCCTTTTACATATTCATATTTGAAATATGGCACACGGTTTAACGCACTCATAATTGTTCACACATCAGGCTGGGGGCCGGCCAGCGGACGCGGGGAAACGGGAAATCAGCGCTGTCTGAGCTGCCAAAGTTTGGATCATATAGTATTTTTAAAAGAGTCTTTTCTGCTCACCAAGGCTGCATTTATTTGATCAAAAATACAGTAAAAATAGTGAAATATTATTCCAATGTAAATCAGCTGTTTTCTATGTAAATATATAGTAAAGTGTAATTTATTCCAGTGATCCAAGCTGAATTTTCAGCATCATTACTCCAGTCTTCAGTGTCACATGATCCTTCAGAAATCATTCTAATATGATGATTTGATGCTATTGAGGGCCAAATTATTCTCTAATTAAATTTAAAAATTAAATTTTTAGCATAAAAAATGTATATATATATAAATCACCATATCTTTCCAGGCCTGTAAAACAGAAATCCCTGATATTTCCATGTTTACCGTGGGAATACGCTATATGTGCATCTGTGTTTGTGAAGATGCTCTAAAATGGCGGCAGATGGAGGGAGGGAGGGCGTTTGGCATTGTGCCCGTTCTGTGCCCACACTGTGCCAGCCTGTGTGTGTGTGTGTCTCACCCCTGTACGGATCGGGCTGGCTGAGGTCGGGGGAAGTGGCCGACTGCACAGGAAGCTGCGGCACCGACACCTGATTGGCCACGATGGGGTGACCGCTCCTCAAACCCACACCGTCCTCACGATGACCGCCCACCTGGACACACACACACACACACAGAGAGAGAGACGTTACAAAAGCATCTAAAATGTAAATACATTCATTCAAATGCATTTAAAATCATCTAGATCAGGCCTTGCAGTTCAATCCGCTCATTACCGGCCAACAGAGGGCGCCGTACGCCTTCACAACAGACCGACCCGAACACACCTCCATTTTACATCTGCAGTCTCTCTTTGGCTTTGTTTACAATAGCAAACACTCTCACTGTTTCTGTAGTATGCACTATATATATTCTGCACAGTATGCTGATTTCCACATGCATGGAAACAACCAAATACATTTCCAAAAACAAGCAGTATATAACAGAAGAATAATGCATCCCATAATGCAATGCACTCAACGTGCCATTTCCAGTGGTTTTGGTTAAATTAAATTTGATTTGTAATAAATAAAAACTTTTTTTTTTTTTTTTAATTTCATATATATATATATATATATATATATAATTATATATATATATATATATATATATATATATAATTATATTTAAGAGTCAAGAAAGAACAAAAACAATTAAAATTAAAAAGATAAGACATTAAAATGTTTATTAGTTACATATTTGACACTATTATTATTTTTTATAAATAATTATTAGAAATAACATGATTATAATAATTAAAAAATAACAATGCTATTTATAAATACGAAACATATTATTTTAATTATTTTTAAATAATACATGGTTTAATAAATATTGAAAATATTAATAAAAATACGTACAAAACTAAATAAGTGCCAAGAAAGTATGACATTAACATTATTATTTATAAAATTATAATGATAAAATATTATTTATATTGATATTATATTATAATAATTTAAAAATAACATAGCTATTTATAAATACAACAAATATTATTTTAAATATTTCTAAATATAATTTTTTATATATATATATTGAAAATAATAATAAAAATACGTACAAACATTAAATAAGTGTCAATATTTATTTATAAATACAAAACATATTTTAATTTTTTAATATATTTTTTTTAAATAAATATTGAAAATAATCATAAAAATACATACAAAAACTAAATGAGTGTTAAGAAAGTATGACATTATCATTATTATTTATAGATAATAAATGTTATAAATGACATTATTATTATTATTAATTATTATATAACAATAATTAATAAAAATAACATTACTCTTTATACAAAAATTTAAATAATAATTGTTTTAATAAATATTTAAAACAATAATAAAATACATACAAAAACTAAAGAAGTGTAAAGAAAGAGGCAAATACAAACAAAATAATAAAATAAATAAATATATATTTTTTAAAATAAAAAATAAAAATAATGTTAATCCTAAAAAGAACAAACAAACAACAACAACAAAATGTTTTTAAATATCTCTGGTTCATTCATCACACTGGATGGAGGGTCAGGGTGCATTGTGGGATTGAGTGTTTTGCACAGCATGATTATTGTACTGTATACGGCACATTTGACCAAAAATACACAGAAAATCCACATATACACACACAGCACTCACACTACACACACTACTCTCTGAACTCTCTCTCTCTCTCGTTCTCTCCATCCTCCTAATCTTTCTTCTTTCTCTGTTGGTGAAAACACTGTGAATTTATTCAGGCAGGTAAAATCCAAAGTAATGTCCCATGGTGCCGAGCACAGAGCGGGCTGAGTCTGATCCATCTGTCTGCCATCACGTTCGCCAACACAACTGACAATTATCTTAATGCCCATATGCTTAATTGTGGGCTCCCTAATTCCCTGGATAATACACACATCCAGCAGGAATTGTGATTTGGCACAAGTTTCCCTCTCTCCGAGTCGCTCTGTTTTTGTTTTAAGGACACAATCTGAGAACCTGCGCAGTTTCTCTCTCTCGCTGTAATTCCGGTTAATCCGATGACAGTGTGGCGCGGGGACGCTTTTGTCTCCCGGTGGCTTGATGCAAATATCAGGAAATGTCGCCGAAAGACGGAAGAAGAAAGCTGGTGCTATTTTAGTTTTATTAGTATTTTGAATTAGTTTTATTTTTTCACTTTGGTTTTCATGTTTTTTTTCATTTTATTAGTTTTTTTAAATTTATTTTTTATTTTTAAACATAGCTATTTAGGTTTCATTTATTTTTATTTTACTTTTAGCTTTATTTACAGTTCATTTTAGTGCTTCAACTATTTTTTTCAAACTAAGAGGTTTTTCAATTAATATTTATATTTTATTCCAGCTTTATTTGTATGTCCCCGTCACATATATTAGGGATCATCATAAAATTAGCATCATTCGAAAACGTAAACAATCAAAATTGAAGACATTTTGACTTTTAGCGGAATTTTTGTGATACCAAATTCAAATTAGGAACACGACTTGGTTAGATGTACGGCTTTGATTTTCTAGCAATTTTAGAATCAAAAATATTTTGTAAAATATATATTTTGTATAAAATAAAAAATACTTAGTTCAGTACTTTTGCACTTTCTTTTGTTTCACTTCTGCAATAATCTGCTGAGTTTCCTCTTTAAAAAGAGACCAACCTGAATTAAAACCATTTAATTTCACTCAAAACGGGCAGTTCACAGATTAATAAAGGGTCTTATATTGAAATATTAAGCGTCTGATAAAACGATACGCCAGTGGAAAGAGAGAAACGGATGAGAGATTCTGGATCATGCATATTCTGCAGATTTAAACATGGTGAAATATGTTAAACAAAGCAGAAAATACTAGAAAACACTGTCAAAATAATTCATGAACAAACATGCATGTGCTGGAGGATTGAGAGAATGAAGGAAGATTCAATTCTATGGAGATTTCTGCATTTCTGGACTTTTTGTTTCGTTTGAATCAATAATTCACCCATTTAAAAAAAAAAATCCATCAACATTCACTGAAACTTCTTTCAAGAAGCACAAAATGAGATGTTTATCATATCAAGCTCCTAAAAGAACAAAAGAGTCCCATAAAAATATACATTAGCAGTCCATATAAATGTATTTTGGTATATTTTATAGTATATAATTTATTTAGCAATAACAACACTGGCTCATAAACACTTACTATTATTATTTAATTCTTCATTATCATGTTTTCCGTCTCCTTTTGTGTCCTGTGAGAAACACAGTCATGTTTAGGAGTAAATGATGACAGGATGTTCGTTTGTGGCCGAACGATCCCTTAAAAGTGATTGTGGGAAACTAATTCTCCTGGAGTTCCTGCAGTCTCTCAGTCTTGTAGTTAATTAGGGGTTAGTCGTTAACCGAGACCTTAGAAGACTGATGGTGTTTATTTGCCACAGAGCTCTTTTGTGAAGCTGTGTGTGTGTGTGTGTGTGTGTGAGGAGAGAGATGAGGACCAGACGTCTTACTGACAGCAGCTTTCAACAGACACACACACACACACACACACACACACACACACACACACACACACACACACACACACACACACATACACACACACACACACACACACACACACACACACTGAATGGTTAAGAATATGAAAATCAGCCGCATGGAAAATGGCACCAGAACACAGAAACAGTTTTTAAGTGTTTATCTGTTGTAACAGACTTGGATCTTAACGTATAACTCTTTAAATGCCATATCAGACTTTATCCTTCTAAAGTTTTTTTAAAAAGCGCTTTTATTTTGAAAAAAATCATTGTGGTTCTATATAGAACTCTGGGTTCTTGACTCAAATTTAAAGAAGTCTTTATTCCAAAAAGGAGAAATGTCTTAAATGAGAGCATACTTTAATGTTTAATGGGTTATTTAATGTTTTTCCAGTGATAAAGTATGTTTACGAGCTGTTTAATTCATAACATTCAGTTATAATTAATTAAAATGATTAAAACATGGTATTTTACAAAATAATTTGGACTCCAAAATTGCTAGAAAATCAAAGCC
The DNA here is from genome assembly GCF_024489055.1 of Chanodichthys erythropterus. Classification (NCBI taxonomy): domain Eukaryota; kingdom Metazoa; phylum Chordata; class Actinopteri; order Cypriniformes; family Xenocyprididae; genus Chanodichthys; species Chanodichthys erythropterus. The sequence continues at coordinate 35,521,547 of NC_090242.1, read as the reverse complement.
GAATGTTCCAAATTTGAAGTTGATATCAGAAAAATTGGTAAAAACTTCAAAACACTTCTCGAAACCTAATGAAACCTAATTTATGATGATTACTAAAGTATCTGGCAATAAAAATGCCTCAAATTTAAATCTATAAAACGATGGAACTCCTAAAAGGTTCAATATATGAAGCGCCTGACGGAACCCTGTAAGATTCCACATAGAACCTTAAAGAAGTACAAAAGCAACATTTATGGAAACTAAACTGTCCTGATTATGACATCACAGCCATGAGCTCATTAACATATGACCGCCCACACTGACGCATCAGCACCCAAACCAGCCCTGATGAACAGTTTGAACTACAACTGTCCAATAACAGTAGAGCTCATTTACATAAAAAAAGCAGAATCGGGTGGAAAATATGAAACTTTGGTTCACATCATATGCGGATTTGAATGAAAAAATATGGCCTCCTTTAAAAGAGATCTGGAAAAAAACTCTGGAAAGAGGTTCTTCCAAGGTGGTCCGTGAACGCCAGACCCGGTTTTACCAAATTCCTCTGAACTACAAAAAAAACAGGCCAAAATCACAGAGCACCTTCAAAGCGAGAGAGGAAATTGCTTCCTGGTGACTTATTGAATTAAGATGCTTTATTTCTACACGGACGCACACCGATTCAAACTGGAATCTGGAAACATCTACTCCTTTTTTATCATAGATAATTCAGAAAAATGGTGCAAGCTGAAAAATGATGTTCTTTCTCGGGGTTGTTGTCTAATAAATCAAGAATGAAAACTCTCTCTTATGTATGCACATATATTTATATACATTTTAAATCAAATTTGTGAAAAAACGAAATGCATGCTGAATTGTGTGATTTGTGGGTTTATGTGTGTGTGTGATTTCAAGGTTAGCGGCCAAATACAATATCCATCCATCACGGCCAAACAATAGAGTGACAGGGTTATCGTCCTAAAAATAAACCAAACAAAAGCTGGAACAAGAAGAAAAGCCCCAGTGAGAAGGAAACATGCAGGAAATGCACTGCGGCTCACGATCACGTTACTCTGAATGGCTGGAACAAATGAACTTCCTCTGAGAGATGGAGGGACGGCTGATGAGGCGGATTTTAAACACAATACTGTATTTAGCGGCCGTGTCGTGACCCGGAAATGGAGAGGTCACAGGGGTCACGGGCCGACAGGGTCACAGAGATGGAAACTCGGTTTAAACGATCAGATCAAACACTCAAACCCTGTCAGAGAAACTGCAAAAAAATATTCTGCTTAAAATAAAAATATTGAGGAAAAAATCTAATAAATATACAAAAAGTCATAAAACATATTGCAGAAAAATAAAATAAAAATAATACAAATATTACAAATAAAACAAATAATAAAAATATTAAAGATAAAAATAAAACAAACAATAAATAAAAATAAAAATATAAAAGATAAGATCAAATAAAGAAATAAAAAATATGAAAGAAAAATATTACAGAAAATAAAATAATAAAATATTACAAAAATATAAAAAATAGATCAAATTAATACACAATAAACAATAAAAAAATCAAGACAATATATTAAAGAAAAATTAAAATAAAGCAATAAAAATATTACGAATAAAAACAAATAACAAAAATATTAAAGATAAAAATGAAACAATAAAGAATACAAAAAACAATGATTAAATAAATAAGATATGTGTATATATATATATATATATATATATATATATATATATATATATATAATTAAATAAAAATATTTCAAATAAAAATAAGCAAAACATAATACAAATAATATAATAAATAATAAAAATAAGAAGGTTGTTACACGTTTAATCGACTATCTTTGTCATTCCTAACTGAAAATGTGAAGATCTACTCCAGTGATGGTAGAAATGATTCATAAATGAGTCAAAATATGTGTGTGTGTGTGTGTGTGTCATTGACACTGATCTCTGCTGTCTGTCAGTGCGACTGTTTTTCCCAGACAAACTCTCAGCATTTCTTTCCCATGACTTCATGAATCCACACACACACACACACACACACACACACACACACACACACACACACACACACACACACACACACACACACACACAGCTGTTCTCTGGTAGAAAGACACACAGCTCTGGTTTGCATGTCTTTTCACATGTTTACAGGTTTTCATATGTTCACGAAAGAAATCATTTTATTATTATTAAATTAACACACTTCACACTTCTCACAGAAGCTGTTTTTCAATTTAGAACTTCAAATTAAGCTTTTAAGCCATTAATATATGTACAATTTAAATGCTTTTTTTTTTTATGTCATGTGACCGAAACGTTTCTGAATAAACTGTGATTTGCCTACCTTTTCCATTTGGGATAGTGTGCAGGATTTATGTTTTTGTTTCTATATAAATATAGTCCCGCTAAAAGTTGCTTTTGCCCTCGACGCCGTCATTACATCACGTGACCATTTTGAGAAACATTTCTATACGTTTCTGATGGTTATGAGCAGCAGATATGGATCTGCAGCACTAGGGGGCGCCGGAGAGCCACTAAACACACTGTATGAATGTGTGTGCTGTGGAAAAGTGTGATGACAAAGCGCGCTCTGTAAGGGCTGCGTTTCCACGGCGATGGGAGAGGCGCGTCTGAGCAGCGAATAGTGCGTCTTTGTGAGTCCCAGACACACACACACACACACACAGCGTAATTACGTGCTGTTTCCTGTGTTGTAGTCATGGCTGGCTGTTTGTATGTCTCTGTGGCCCAAAACACAATTTTCTCAGGCTGAGAAAAACCACGGCGGGCCACTGCAGCTTTACTCGCAGTTATAAACCTCACCTGAGTCTCCTAAAGGAAAAGAATCAGCCTTAAACTTGTTTAGAGGGCAAATACAACACCAGCAGGAAGGAAAAATCTTAATGACTCACTGAAATTAAATGTAAGCTGTAAACATACTAATGTCTCAAAATCATCTCTCATGATCTGAGCTGCTCCACATTTAATTTATATTTCTCATTTGAGTCTATTTATCCAAAGGAATCTGAGGAGAATCATATGAGAACTGGGAGTGAATCTTTATGTTCATTATCTGACATGCTGCTGAATAAACATACGGCTCATCATTATCACTAGAAATTTTTAAATAAACATGAAAGTATTATGCAGTCTAAGACATTTCTTTTTATAAAGAACCTTTTTGGCATAAAGAGTTCTGTAAAACTGAGTCTAGAACCCTAGAATTCTGTATCGAACCACATTGAACATTTTTGGCATAAAGAGTTCTTTATATTTGAGTCGAGAACCCTAGAGTTCTGTAATAGAACCACATTGAACCTTTTTGGCATAAAGAGTTCTTTAAATTTGAGTCGAGAACCCTAGAGTTCAATATAGAACCATACTGAAGCTTTTTGGCATAAAGAGTTATTTAAAATTGAGTCGAGAACCCTAGAGTTCTGTATGGAACCACATTGAACCTTTTTGGCATAAAGAGTTCTGTAAAACTGAGTCTAGAACCCTAGAATTCTGTATCGAACCACATTGAACCTTTTTGGCATAAAGAGTTCTTTAAATTTGAGTCGAGAACCCTAGAGTTCTGTATAGAACCACATTGAACCTTTTTGGCATAAAGAGTTCTTTAAAACTGAGTCAAGAACCCTAGAGTTCTGTAATAGAACCACATTGAACCTTTTTGGCATAAAGAGTTCTTTAAATTTGAGTCGAGAACCCTAGAGTTCTGTATAGAACCACATTGAACCTTTTTGGCATAAAGAGTTCTTTAAATTTGAGTCGAGAACCCTAGAGTTCTGTAATAGAACCACATTGAAAAATTTGAGTCGAGAACCCTAGAGTTCTGTAATAGAACCACATTGAACCTTTTTGGCATAAAGAGTTCTTTAAATTTGAGTCGAGAACCCTAGAGTTCAATATAGAACCACATTGAACCTTTTTGGCATAAAGAGTTCTTTAAAATTGAGTCTAGAACCCTAGAGTTCTGTATGGAACCACATTGAACCTTTTTGGCATAAAGAGTTCTGTAAAACTGAGTCTAGAACCCTAGAATTCTGTATCGAACCACATTGAACCTTTTTGGCATAAAGAGTTCTTTAAATTTGAGTCGAGAACCCTAGAGTTCTGTATAGAACCACATTGAACCTTTTTGGCATAAAGAGTTCTGTAAAACTGAGTCTAGAACCCTAGAATTCTGTATCGAACCACATTGAACCTTTTTGGCATAAAGAGTTCTTTAAATTTGAGTCAAAAACCCTAGAGTTCTGTATAGAACCAAACTGAACCTTTTTGGCATAAAGAGTTCTTTAAAATTGAATCGAGAAACCTAGAGTTCTGTAATAGAACCACATTGAACCTTTTTGGCATAAAGAGTTCTATAAAATTGAGTTGAGAACCCTAGAGTTCAATATAGAACCATACTGAAGCTTTTTGGCATAAAGAGTTATTTAAAATTGAGTCGAGAACCCTAGAGTTCTGTATGGAACCACATTGAACCTTTTTGGCATAAAGAGTTCTGTAAAACTGAGTCTAGAACCCTAGAATTCTGTATCGAACCACATTGAACCTTTTTGGCATAAAGAGTTCTTTAAATTTGAGTCGAGAACCCTAGAGTTCTGTATAGAACCACATTGAACCTTTTTGGCATAAAACGTTTTTTAAAATTGAGTCGAGAACCCTAGAGCTCTGTATCGAACCACATTGAACCTTTTTGGCATAAAGAGTTCTGTAAAATTGAGTCGAGAACCCTAGAGTTCTGTAATAGAACCACATTGAACCTTTTTGGCATAAAGAGTTCTTTAAATTTGAGTCGAGAACCCTAGAGTTCAATATAGAACCACATTGAACCTTTTTGGCATAAAGAGTTCTTTAAATTTGAGTCGAGAACCCTAGAGTTCAATATAGAACCACATTGAACCTTTTTGGCATAAAGAGTTCTTTAAAATTGAGTCGAGAACCCTAGAGTTCAATATAGAACCACATTGAACCTTTTTGGCATAAAGAGTTCTTTAAAATTGAGTCTAGAACCCTAGAGTTCTGTATGGAACCACATTGAACCTTTTTGGCATAAAGAGTTCTGTAAAACTGAGTCTAGAACCCTAGAATTCTGTATCGAACCACATTGAACCTTTTTGGCATAAAGAGTTCTTTAAATTTGAGTCGAGAACCCTAGAGTTCTGTATAGAACCACATTGAACCTTTTTGGCATAAAGAGTTCTGTAAAACTGAGTCTAGAACCCTAGAATTCTGTATCGAACCACATTGAACCTTTTTGGCATAAAGAGTTCTTTAAATTTGAGTCAAAAACCCTAGAGTTCTGTATAGAACCAAACTGAACCTTTTGGCAAAAAGAGTTCATTAAAATTGAATCGAGAAACCTAGAGTTCTGTAATAGAACCACATTGAACCTTTTTGGCATAAAGAGTTCTATAAAATTGAGTTGAGAACCCTAGAGTTCAATATAGAACCATACTGAAGCTTTTTGGCATAAAGAGTTATTTAAAATTGAGTCGAGAACCCTAGAGTTCTGTATGGAACCACATTGAACCTTTTTGGCATAAAGAGTTCTGTAAAACTGAGTCTAGAACCCTAGAATTCTGTATCGAACCACATTGAACCTTTTTGGCATAAAGAGTTCTTTAAATTTGAGTCGAGAACCCTAGAGTTCTGTATAGAACCACATTGAACCTTTTTGGCATAAAACGTTTTTTTAAAATTGAGTCGAGAACCCTAGAGCTCTGTATCGAACCACATTGAACCTTTTTGGCATAAAGAGTTCTGTAAAATTGAGTCGAGAACCCTAGAGTTCTGTAATAGAACCACATTGAACCTTTTTGGCATAAAGAGTTCTTTAAAATTGAATCGAGAAACCTAGAGTTCTGTAATAGAACCACATTGAACCTTTTTGGCATAAAGAGTTCTTTAAAATTGAGTCTAGAACCCTAGAATTCTGTAATAGAACCACATTGAACCTTTTTGGCATAAAGAGTTCTTTAAAATTGAGTCGAGAACCCTAGAATTCTGTATAGAACCACATTGAACCTTTTTGGCATAAAGAGTTCTGTAAAACTGAGTCGAGAACCCTAGAGTTCTGTATAGAACCACATTGAACCTTTTTGGCATAAAGAGTTCTTTAAAATTGAGTCTAGAACCCTAGAGTTCTGTATAGAACCATATTGAACCTTTTTGGCATAAAGAGTTCTTTAAAATTGAGTCTAGAACCCTAGAGTTCTGTATAGAACCACACTGAAGCTTTTTGGCATAAAGAGTTCTGTAAAATTGAGTCTAGAACCCTAGAGTTCTGTATAGAACCACATTGAACCTTTTTGGCATAAAGAGTTCTGTAAAACTGAGTCTAGAACCCTAGAGTTCTGTATAGAACCACATTGAAGCTTTTTGGCATAAAGAGTTCTTTTAAAATTGAGTCGAGAACCCTAGAGTTCTGTATAGAACCACATTGAACCTTTTTGGCATAAAGAGTTCTGTAAAACTGAGTCTAGAACCCTAGAGTTCTGTATAGAACCACATTGAAGCTTTTTGGCATAAAGAGTTCTTTAAAATTGAGTCTAGAACCCTAGAGTTCTGTATAGAACCACATTGAAGCTTTTTGGCATAAAGAGTTCTTTTAAAATTGAGTCGAGAACCCTAGAGTTCTGTATAGAACCACATTGAACCTTTTTGGCATAAAGAGTTCTTTAAAATTGAGTCTAGAACCCTAGAGTTCTGTATAGAACCACATTGAAGCTTTTTGGCATAAAGAGTTCTTTTAAAATTGAGTCTAGAACCCTAGAGTTCTGTATAGAACCACACTGAAGCTTTTTGGCATAAAGAGTTCTTTTAAAATTGAGTCGAGAACCCTAGAGTTCTGTATAGAACCACATTGAACCTTTTTGGCATAAAGAGTTCTTTAAAATTGAGTCTAGAACCCTAGAGTTCTGTATAGAACCATATTGAACCTTTTTGGCATAAAGAGTTCTTTAAAATTGAGTCTAGAACCCTAGAGTTCTGTATAGAACCACACTGAAGCTTTTTGGCATAAAGAGTTCTGTAAAATTGAGTCTAGAACCCTAGAATTCTGTATAGAACCATATTGAACCTTTTTGGCATAAAGAGTTCTGTAAAATTGAGTCTAGAACCCTAGAGTTCTGTATAAAACCACATTGAACCTTTTTGGCATAAAGAGTTCTGTAAAATTGAGTCTAGAACCCTAGAGTTCTGTAAAGAACCACATTGAAGCTTTTTTCTAAAAGTGTAGATACAAGATGAAAACATGACAGCAAACGTGCAAAGTTAATATCCAGTATTTCTGTAAATAAAACCTCTTTTTCATGCAGTAAAAGCACCAAAACCCCTCAGATCAGATCTGAACTCGTGTTTCATCGCTGCATGTTTATTGTTTTCACATCTCTTCTGAGTGCTAAACTCTCTCTCACACACTCTGTAAGCGTATCAGGCGTTTAGAGGCCCGTGGATCTGATGGCTTTGAGCACAATCAACCCTCGACAGAAGATTTACTGCAGCTCAGTCTCTCTTTATCCTGAAGGGAGACGCTTTTAAGTGCTATTACTGTGTGTTTAAAGCTCTAATGCCTCAATCTCTGCATCTCCTGCAGAAGATCGGGCCGTTTGACCCGCTTAGAGGAACGTTCAGGCTCTCAGTGTGTGTTCAGAAGTGCAGTTCAGATTACTGGAGCATAACTCAACTACTGACAGACGGACTGAGTGTGTTTGTCTTTGAACCCTGGATTAAACAGCAAGTTAGAGCATCTTTAACCTGCAAGTGCAATCTCCAAGTGTTTCCTACAGACAGTCAGTATGCGATGATGAACAGTAGTCACATGACCTCACCTCCATTATGATGCATGTTTAATTCATTAATTTATTACATCAGAAATATGTAGTTTTTACTACAAAAACAGCATTTTTGTTTTTAAAAACTAAAAAAAAACCCCACTGAAACAAGATAAATGTACTTGAGAAGCAGAAGTATGAAAACTTGTTTTCATACTTTGTTTTCAAGTGTATTTTGTTTTACTGTAATGGCGGATAATCTAAACTTGTTTATACTTAAAACATGATTGCAATAAGACAAAATACACTTGTATTAAAGATAGCTGCTATAAACAAAATGTAATATCTCGTGCAGTGTTGCTTCTCAAGTAAATTGATCTTGTTTTAAGGAATTTTAGACATCTGTCTTTTTGTCTTGTTTTCCAGTACAAATATCTAAAGATTCTTAAATCAAGATACATTTACTGGAGAAGCAAAATGACTGAAGATATTATGTTATGTTTTATGAGAAATCAACCAAAATGAAGCGAGTTTATGCTTAAAACAAGAACAAATATCTACAAATGGGGTTAAAAAAAAAAAAATCAACTTCATTCAAAGGGAAAACAAGATGATTTTTATGACACATTGTTCAGAAAACAGGACTTAACATCTTAAATCATTTTGCTTCTCAGATAAATGTGTCTTTATTTACGAATGTTTAGATATATATAATGTAAAACAAGACAAAAATACAAATAGTTTTTGAAACTAATTGTTTTTGATGTGCAATAATTTCAGGAATAAAATCATCCTTCATAATAATAGAGAAGAAAAATATGAAGGATAAAGAACAAACTTGACAGAACTCCAAACTCAAACCAATGCATCAATCATAACCCAAACATGCTGCTTTATTTTTCATGTCATATTGGAAATAGAAGGTTAAATTGCTCTGGTTGCTGCTCATCTAAGCATACTAAAAATCCACATACTGAACAGCCATTTTGTGTAACGTTCTCAGTGTGTTTGTTTGTTAGTCGTCTCCTCTCATCATGTGAGCACCTGTTTTCAGCATGACCTCAGCTCTCTGACCGCTCACTTCAGCCTCACAGAACAACAGAGCAGCAAATCTGATCCAGCTGTTCCTCCAGCACTGTTTCAAACCAAAATGACTGTTCTTAAAGCCACAGTCCACACATTTACTGCATCATCTACACATTTAGCTTCAGCGTGTCACATTCAATAAAAAAGAGCAGCATGAACATTCATCTAAATATCTTCTTTTGTTTTTCAAAGAGGGAAAAATGTTGTACGGGTTTGGAACAATATGATGGTGAGTACGTGACGACAGAACAGGGTTTCATTATGTAAATAATAGTTGCCAAGACAAAATTTCTCATTTTAGTTTTGACTAAAATAACTAAAATTAAAAACTAAAGCTATAAAGATGAGAAAAACACAACAAAATTACTAAAACATTAACTATTAAAGACAACTATTAACTATTAAAAACAAATTTTAATATCTTATGCAGTGTTGCTTCTCAAGTAAACGGATCTTGTTTTAAATAAAAAATAAATAACTGAAATAAAATACAACTTAAACTTGCTAAGGCAACATTTGAAGGACTAAAACACACAACAAATAAATTAAATAAAGAAAAAAGATCATTTTGTTGCATTATTTTAGTATCAATGATATACTATATTAACAAAAATAGTATATCAGTGATACTAAAATGCAACAAAATTATCATTTTTGGGTGAACTCTTCCTTTAAGGAAACTAATCAGTCTTTGAGGTGTAAATGCATTAAAAATCCAATGCAATTACAGCACAAACACACACACACACACACACACACAGTTGAAAGTGAATAAATAAACAGCAGCGTCACTGAGACATTGAGCAGAGATTCAGGACCTTGTCAACAGCAGAGCTCGTCTAATAAAATGCCCGAGCAAACCCACGCCTGCATTTATTCATTTATGTCATTAAAAACAGCTCGTTAACACTGGAAATATGCACACACGGAGCGCGCTCACCCGTCTCAACCAAACACAACTTTAAAAAGAGCAGGAGAAACATGTGAAAACAACTAGCAGGATATTTCTTTACATTTTGCTTATGTGAGAGCCACTTTTTAGACTAAAAAATACAACAATTTAGTAACTTAATCTTTACATTTTCTGAAGCAAACGTGCAACATGCGTTCCTGAGCAAAACATTCATTTTCAATAATTCATCGGGACAATTTTTATGCAATTCATGTTCTGATGACTACATAAAAACATATGAGAGCATCAGTTTTGTTTGTGTATAAATGTGCATGTAATAAGAGAACACAATCCTTCACAGTGTGTGTGTGTGTGTGTGTTAGTACGAGCATTATATCTTCTTTTCTTCATGTATTCTCTTTCTGTGCTTTATTCTCTCCAGCTGTCTGAAGCTTTATGGATTGTTTCAAGTCTTTAAAAAAAGTCTTAAATATGGAAAATATTACCAGCATCTTCCTTGATGTTTTGAAGTCTTTTCCTCCCCCTCTTTCTGTCTCTCGCTCTGATATTTCCTGTCTTTAGTCCTGCGCTGCTCATAAGTCACAGTCAGAAGAGAGTCAACACCGCTAACCTGACCTGATAATACTTGAACATTACAGGAGCTCATCGGTGACCGCATGCACACTGCATTGAGAATGATTTTTAATGCAACTGATGCAAAGATTCTGAGCAGATTGATTTTAAACTTTTGCATTGACATCATCGCTCAATGGGAAGTGGCTCCAGGCCGTCCGTCCTGAGAGAGGTCAAAGCAGGGCTCGAGCATTTACCTCGCATTTGTGACTAAAAATAGATGCAAACAGTAAATTAGGAAAAAGTAGGTCCAAGGCTTTTAAAAGCCTTAAATTCAGTTATACGTATCTTAAAAGTCTTAAAATGCCTGTATCACGCTATTTTAAAGTCTTATAATTTTATTTTGAGTCTCTTACAACAGGTTTACATGCATCCAAGGTCAAAAAATAAAATTTTCTGCAGCATCTGCACTTTTCTTATAGCGTCTGAAACGGTTCGTTCAAAGATTCAGTCCCTCTAAACTCTTCCTTTCTGAGAGCTGCTCTGCTCTGATTGGTCAGATGGCCCTGTCTGTTGTGACTGGTCAGAAACCAAACGCTCATTATCATATCTGAATCTCAGCTCCTGATTCACAGTGATACGAACAGTAACGATGGTGTCGGTTTTACAGTATCAATCTCATCAAAGTGGATTTGCTTTGGCAGCAGAAAACAGCATCTTCTCAACATGAACAACACAAACCAAACTCGTCTAGTCTCAGATGCAACTACAGTGTTTGAGGGAGGGGCAAAGCAGATGTTGTTCATGGGCAGCCAATAAAGAAAGTAAGCCCTGCACAGGTCAGAGGCTCTTACCATGAGCGAGTGTCTGTTGGACGGCAGCAGTCCTGAGCTGTATCCGGCGCTCAGGCCGCCCATGGCCCCGTTGTGCGAGTGGGATGGAGTAATCAATCCGTGCATGTCCGCATGACCTCCGGGCATCGCCGTGGACGGACCCACCGCATGACTCCGCAACACATGGATTGCATCGTCGAGACGCTCCAATCTGTCCTCGATACGACTTTGCTGCAGGATGACAGAATAAATGCACAGATACATCTTTACTTGCTTGCTTTCATCATTACTATCGATTCATTTTCTTGCATGCATGTGAACATTTCTGTACTGTATATGTCTTCTGTAAAGCAACTATGGTGTTTTGGCAAACATCATGGTAAATTTGAAGCCTGTGTGATTTCCTAAAGGCTGAACAGAGTTTGATTCTGTGTCAGTATCTCTTACCAACGAGTGCAGCGGCGGCTCGTAACTGGGGGACGAAGCTCCCTGACCGTTTCTGGACCAGACGGCTGTACTGGCAGCTAGAGGGATGAAATTAACCACATCATCAGTGTGAACAATAATATTTGTGAACATCTTGATTACTCAAACAGATTTATTTATTTATTTGTGTAGCACTTTATACATAAAATGCAGCTCGAAGGGCTTCATAAGGTAAAGTACAAACATTAAAATCAAAAACACACAACAGTGATAATGCGATTGGAAATGTCAACACAATATCAATCAATACTGATATCAATATACTCAAAAGCAGATATGCCACAATTCTTTAAAAAACACTAATGCTTGTAGCCGGTCTAACTTTGTTGTCCTCTTCTTTTTCAGACAGATGGATAGATAGATGATAGATAGATAGATAGATAGACAGACAGACGGATAGACAGACAGACAGACAGATAGATAGATAGATAGATAGATAGATAGATGATAGATAGATAATAGACAGACAGATGGATAGATAGATAGACAGACAGACGGATAGATAGATAGACAGACAGACAGACGGATAGATAGATAGATAGATGATAGATAAATAGATAGACAGACAGACAGACGGATAGACAGATAGATAGATAGATAGACAGACAGACAGACGGATAGATAGATAGATAGATAAATAGACAGACAGACAGACAGATGGATAGATAGACAGACGGATAGACAGATAGATAGATAGACAGACAGACAGACGGATAGATAGATAGATAGATAGACAGACGGATAGATAGATAGATTGATAGATAGATAGATAGATAGACAGACAGATAGAAAGATAGACAGATAGATAGATAGATAGATAGATAGACAGACAGACCGATGGATAGATAGATAAATAGACAGACAGACGGATAGACAGATAGATAGATAGATAGATAGACAGACAGACGGATAGATAGATAAATAGACAGACGGATAGATAGATAGATAGACAGACAGATGGATAGATAGACAGATAGATAGATAGATAGACAGACAGACAGACAGACGGATAGATAGATAGATAGATAGACAGACAGATAGATAGATGGACAGATAGACAGACAAATAGATAGACAGATAGACAGACATACAGATAGATAGATAGACAATAGACAGATAGATAGATAGACGGATAGATAGACAGACAGATAGATAAGACAGATAGATGGACAGATAGACAGACAGATAGATAGATAGATAGATAGACAGACAGACATACAGATAGATAGATAGACTGATAGATAGATAGACAGATAGACGGATAGATAAATAGACAAACAGGCAAACAGATGGATAGATAGAGACATATATAGATAAAGATGAATAGATAGATGGATAGACAGATAGACGATAGATAGATAGATAGATAGATAGACAGATAGACGGATAGATAAATAGACAAACAGGCAAACAGATGGATAGATAGATACATATATAGATATAGATGAATAGATAGATGGATAGACAGATAGACGATAGATAGATAGATAGACAGATAGACGGATAGATAAATAGACAAACAGGCAAACAGATGGATAGATAGATACATATATAGATATAGATGAATAGATAGATGGAAAGACAGATAGACGATAGATAGATAGATAGATAGATAGACAGACAGACAGATAGATAGATAGACAGATAGTTTAAATTTCTAATAGTCAAATGTTCCCGCATATCTAAATCTGTGTTTTCCCGTTGAGCCGACACTCAAACAGACCAATTAAGCGTCATTCATTCCAGCGGAATAAATAATTTCGTCTTTCTCTTTGTTGTCCTCTTTTCTTTTGTGTGCTTCTTTATGTGAGACCAGTGGAGATCTGAAGCCGTAAAGCTCATCAGCTGGTGGGGCGACGGGCGGGTGACCCTGCCTTTGATAGGTGACGACCCCAATGCTAATAACTTCTCGTTATTCTTTCCTTCTTGGTCTCTTTTTCACGAGCCCGTGTTAGGATGCAAACCCGTTCACACCGGTAATTAGAGAGGAGCGGCGCGCTCGTTTATTCCTTCTCCCTGACCTTCACCTGTTTGCGTTTGCGCCATCCGCTCATTATGTATATCCGGCTAATTATGTTGTGTTTTTTCAAATTGTACTTCTTTATAGAAACATGCATTTCAGACGCTTCTCTGTATTATTAAAGCTCATTTCCAAATGCTAATTAGCACATAATTATAGCCACATTCATGTGCAAATAAATTTTGCATGTATCCGCGCCGCTGCCAATGAGAAATTTATTAAATTAGTTACTTAAACTTCCCTCGCATGTTTAAGTTTAAATATTAATTTGCACTTGCGCATTTAATGGTTGTCGGTCTAATAACTTTGGCACTCTGAGACATACCAATTAGGCGGCGGGCGTTTCCATGGTGACTCGAATAATGACTCTGAGAATGGCATTGAGAGTGGGAATATCCTACGGTTCATAGTTTGAAACGAATATGAAGAATGCAACATATGAAAAGCTTTTAACTTTAAAATCCGAATGGCTTTTAGTTAACTGTAATAACATTAGTGGAAACCAGGTACACAAAACGTTTAAAATGCATAGTGTTTCATATAGTCTTTTTAAATAATAGTACAGAAACTAGAGTGAGATCAGGTGACTGACATTAGCGCAAACAGCTGTGTGTGTGTTTAAGAATCTGTTGAGAATAAACACACTCGTCAGAAAACAACACACACACATTGTTACCTGTGAGCGACGGAGGTGATCCCACAGGAGTGGACGGGTTGGACGAGAAGCTGTTATTGGTGTGGTCGGGGGAATAGATCTACAACGACAACAAACAAACAGCAATGACAAACGAGAGCGCCACAAACACACAACATCATGCTGAAACTCCCTACAGGAGCGTTTGTGTGAATCCTCATTCGTCTGATTGATTCTGCTGGCTAAGTTGTTTTTGTAAAAGGCAACATGAAATCATATTTAACTATTTGTTTTCTTAATAAATGTCTGCATGATGCATTAAAGCCTGCATGAAATGGAGTTTGTAATAGTCAACAAATGTAGGGCGGGGCTTGATTTTGTCCATGGGGAATTGATTGGATGGTTGAGGTTTGCTATTGGTTGAAACAAGTTGTTTCATGTTGTCTTTTGCAGCTGTGTATTTTTGTATTTGTCTGGGCCTACATGAGACCTGTTGACTCACTGAAGCCAGAGCCTTTCCTAACGCGTCTCCCGTCTGAGAGCTGCTTCCTGCTCCGCTCGACGCTCGATTGGCTGAAACACAACAGAGAGAGAGATTATAGAGCTTTGAAACTTCTATCCATTTAAATAAGATATAGACAAAAGCGCTGACTTTAAATGAACACTTCAGAGCAGAGATTCTTAACGAGGGGCCCAGCACACTTCCAAGGGGACTGCAAATTAAGCTTTTAAATAAGCTAAAATCCAGGCTGATTTTGGAACTGTCATTCGGAGGAATAACCAATGATGTTCATCAGCTGATCAGAAACAGCTACTGATCATCTTAACATGAACAAATTGGTTGATTAAATCACTAATGTTGTTGGGCAGCTAAACCTGATCTCCTGTAGCTCCCTTGACCCCTTCTCTCAGAACAATTCCTCAACATTTGCATTAGTTTGCATTGTGAAAATGACTGAATCAAATCCTCATTCCGCTTTGATTCCTACTGATCAGTAGTCACTCCAGACTCACCCATGACGCTGTCTGTTCCGTTTGTGGTGGCGGAGCAGGACGCCGTGCTGTAGTGATTCGTCCCGCCGCTCCGATGGAAACTGGACATGGGAGGAAGACTGGGGTTAATCTCAGCAGACGAGTGTGACGGGTAACTCTGCAAAACACAGAGAGAAAGAGGGTTATTGAACAGATAACACTTGACCATAGAGCATCTTTATTTTAAACTCATTCCTAGAACGCTATCACTGGACATTGTTTAAAAACCCATAAGTCTGCTGAACTAATCTCAACTAGGTGAAGAGAGGTGAGTAAAAGCACTCACGAGTCTCTCGTGCGGGTGAAGGCCGCAGTAGCTGCTGCTCTGAGCGCTGTGTGTGGAGTTTCCCAGCATGCTGTTGTATCCGGGCTGGTTCATACTGCCGGATGAGCTCCATGGGTCTGTACTGTGATGACCGTCTGAAATCATTCGTGAAACACACATAGTTAGATCAGACTGTGACTTTAGAGAGGTGTTTTTTTTTTCTATGTGGTTTCTAGGGTGATGCGAGTGTTTTAGGCAGTTTCTATGCAGTTGTTAGGATGTTCTGAGTGTTTTAGGCTGTTGCTATGTGGTTTCTAGACTGATACAAGTGTTTTAGGTTGTTGCTATGTGATTGCTAGGGTGCTGCAAGTGTTTTAGGTTGTTGCTATGTGATTGCTAGGGTGCTGCAAGTGTTTTAGGTTGTTGCTATGTGATTGCTAGGGTGCTGCAAGTGTTTTAGGTTGTTGCTATGTGATTGCTAGGGTGCTGCAAGTGTTTTAGGTTGTTGCTATGTGATTGCTAGGGTGCTGCAAGTGTTTTAGGTTGTTGCTATGTGATTGCTAGGGTGCTGCAAGTGTTTTAGGTTGTTGCTATGTGATTGCTAGGGTGCTGCAAGTGTTTTAAGTTGTTGCTATGTGATTGCTAGGGTGCTGCAAGTGTTTTAAGTTGTTGCTATGTGATTGCTAGGGTGCTGCAAGTGTTTTAGGTTGTTGCTATGTGATTGCTAGGGTGCTGCAAGTGTTTTAGGTTGTTGCTATGTGATTGCTAGGGTGCTGCAAGTGTTTTAAGTTGTTGCTATGTGATTGCTAGGGTGCTGCAAGTGTTTTAGGTTGTTGCTATGTGATTGCTAGGGTGCTGTAAGTGTTTTAGGTTGTTGCTATGTGATTGCTAGGGTGCTGCAAGTATTTTAGGCAGTTTCTATGCAGTTGTTAGGATGTTCTGAGTGTTTTAGGCTGTTGCTATGTGGTTTCTAGACTGATACAAGTGTTTTAGGTTGTTGCTATATGATTGCTAGGGTGCTGCAAGTGTTTTAGGTTGTTGCTATGTGATTGCTAGGGTGCTGCAAGTGTTTTAGGTTGTTGCTATGTGATTGCTAGGGTGCTGCAAGTGTTTTAGGTTGTTGCTATGTGATTGCTAGGGTGCTGCAAATGTTTTAGGTTGTTGCTATGTGATTGCTAGGGTGCTGCAAGTATTTTAGGCAGTTTCTATGCAGTTGTTAGGATGTTCTGAGTGTTTTAGGCTGTTGCTATGTGGTTTCTAGACTGATACAAGTGTTTTAGGTTGTTGCTATGTGATTGCTAGGGTGCTGCAAGTGTTTTAGGTTGTTGCTATGTGATTGCTAGGGTGCTGCAAGTGTTTTAGGTTGTTGCTATGTGATTGCTAGGGTGCTGCAAGTGTTTTAGGTTGTTGCTATGTGATTGCTAGGGTGCTGCAAGTGTTTTAGGTTGTTGCTATGTGATTGCTAGGGTGCTGCAAGTGTTTTAGGTTGTTGCTATGTGATTGCTAGGGTGCTGCAAGTGTTTTAGGTTGTTGCTATGTGATTGCTAGGGTGCTGCAAGTGTTTTAGGTTGTTGCTATGTGATTGCTAGGGTGCTGCAAGTGTTTTAGGTTGTTGCTATGTGATTGCTAGGGTGCTGCAAGTGTTTTAGGTTGTTGCTATGCGATTGCTAGGGTGCTGCAAGTGTTTTAAGTTGTTGCTATGTGATTGCTAGGGTGCTGCAAGTGTTTTAGGTTGTTGCTATGTGATTGCTAGGGTGCTGCAAGTGTTTTAGGTTGTTGCTATGTGATTGCTAGGGTGCTGCAAGTGTTTTAAGTTGTTGCTATGTGATTGCTAGGGTGCTGCAAGTGTTTTAGGTTGTTGCTATGTGATTGCTAGGGTGCTGCAAGTGTTTTAGGTTGTTGCTATGTGATTGCTAGGGTGCTGCAAGTGTTTTAAGTTGTTGCTATGTGATTGCTAGGGTGCTGCAAGTGTTTTAGGTTGTTGCTATGTGATTGCTAGGGTGCTGTAAGTGTTTTAGGTTGTTGCTATGTGATTGCTAGGGTGCTGCAAGTATTTTAGGCAGTTTCTATGCAGTTGTTAGGATGTTCTGAGTGTTTTAGGCTGTTGCTATGTGGTTTCTAGACTGATACAAGTGTTTTAGGTTGTTGCTATATGATTGCTAGGGTGCTGCAAGTGTTTTAGGTTGTTGCTATGTGATTGCTAGGGTGCTGCAAGTGTTTTAAGTTGTTGCTATGTGATTGCTAGGGTGCTGCAAGTGTTTTAGGTTGTTGCTATGTGATTGCTAGGGTGCTGCAAGTGTTTTAGGTTGTTGCTATGTGATTGCTAGGGTGCTGCAAGTGTTTTAAGTTGTTGCTATGTGATTGCTAGGGTGCTGCAAGTGTTTTAGGTTGTTGCTATGTGATTGCTAGGGTGCTGCAAGTGTTTTAGGTTGTTGCTATGTGATTGCTAGGGTGCTGCAAGTGTTTTAAGTTGTTGCTATGTGATTGCTAGGGTGCTGCAAGTGTTTTAGGTTGTTGCTATGTGATTGCTAGGGTGCTGTAAGTGTTTTAGGTTGTTGCTATGTGATTGCTAGGGTGCTGCAAGTATTTTAGGCAGTTTCTATGCAGTTGTTAGGATGTTCTGAGTGTTTTAGGCTGTTGCTATGTGGTTTCTAGACTGATACAAGTGTTTTAGGTTGTTGCTATATGATTGCTAGGGTGCTGCAAGTGTTTTAGGTTGTTGCTATGTGATTGCTAGGGTGCTGCAAGTGTTTTAAGTTGTTGCTATGTGATTGCTAGGGTGCTGCAAGTGTTTTAGGTTGTTGCTATGTGATTGCTAGGGTGCTGCAAGTGTTTTAGGTTGTTGCTATGTGATTGCTAGGGTGCTGCAAGTGTTTTAAGTTGTTGCTATGTGATTGCTAGGGTGCTGCAAGTGTTTTAGGTTGTTGCTATGTGATTGCTAGGGTGCTGCAAGTGTTTTAGGTTGTTGCTATGTGATTGCTAGGGTGCTGCAAGTGTTTTAGGTTGTTGCTATGTGATTGCTAGGGTGCTGCAAATGTTTTAGGTTGTTGCTATGTGATTGCTAGGGTGCTGCAAATATTTTAGGCAGTTTCTATGCAGTTGTTAGGATGTTCTGAGTGTTTTAGGCTGTTGCTATGTGGTTTCTAGACTGATACAAGTGTTTTAGGTTGTTGCTATGTGATTGCTAGGGTGCTGCAAGTGTTTTAGGTTGTTGCTATGTGATTGCTAGGGTGCTGCAAGTGTTTTAGGTTGTTGCTATGTGATTGCTAGGGTGCTGCAAGTGTTTTAGGTTGTTGCTATGTGATTGCTAGGGTGCTGTAAGTGTTTTAGGTTGTTGCTATGTGATTGCTAGGGTGCTGCAAGTGTTTTAAGTTGTTGCTATGTGATTGCTAGGGTGCTGTAAGTGTTTTAGGTTGTTGCTATGTGATTGCTAGGGTGCTGCAAGTGTTTTAGGTTGTTGCTATGTGATTGCTAGGGTGCTGCAAGTGTTTTAAGTTGTTGCTATGTGATTGCTAGGGTGCTGCAAGTGTTTTAGGTTGTTGCTATGTGATTGCTAGGGTGCTGCAAGTGTTTTAGGTTGTTGCTATGTGATTGCTAGGGTGCTGCAAGTGTTTTAGGTTGTTGCTATGTGATTGCTAGGGTGCTGCAAATGTTTTAGGTTGTTGCTATGTGATTGCTAGGGTGCTGCAAGTATTTTAGGCAGTTTCTATGCAGTTGTTAGGATGTTCTGAGTGTTTTAGGCTGTTGCTATGTGGTTTCTAGACTGATACAAGTGTTTTAGGTTGTTGCTATGTGATTGCTAGGGTGCTGCAAGTGTTTTAGGTTGTTGCTATGTGATTGCTAGGGTGCTGCAAGTGTTTTAGGTTGTTGCTATGTGATTGCTAGGGTGCTGCAAGTGTTTTAGGTTGTTGCTATGTGATTGCTAGGGTGCTGCAAGTGTTTTAGGCTGTGGATATGTAGTTGTTAGGGTGTTCTGAGTGTTGCAGGCTCTTACTAAGCAGTTGCTAAGGTGTTCTAAGTGTTGTAGGCAGTTGCTATGAAGTAGACTGTTGATATGCAGTAGCTAAGGTGTTCTGAGTGTTTTAGGCAGTTGCTAGGGTGTTTTGAGTGTTTTAGGTAGTTGTTATGCAGTTGCTAGGGTGTTCTCAGTGTTTTAGGCTGCTGCTATGCAGTTGCTAGGGTGTTCCGAGTGTTTTAGGCTGTTGCTATGCAGTTGCTAGGGTGTTCCGAGTGTTTTAGGCTGTTGCAATGCAGTTGTTTGGGTATTCTGAGTGTTTAGGCTGTTGCGATGTAGATGTTTGGGTGTTCTGAGTGTTTTAGGCTGTTGATATGCAGTTGTTAGGGTGTTCTGAGTGTTTTATGCTGTTTCTATTGTGTTGTGAATGTTTTAGGGAGTTACTATGGTGTTCTAAGTTGTTGCTATGCAGTTGCTAGTGTGTTCTAAATGTTTTTAGCAGATGCCATGCAGTTGTTAGGGTGTTTTGAGTGTTTTAGGCAGTTTCTTGTGTGTTATGGCTGTTTTTAGGCAGTAACTATGGTGTTCTGAGTGTTGTAGGCTGTCACTAAGCAGTTATTAAGGTGTTCTGAGTATTGTAGGCAGTTGTTATGCAGTAGTTAGGTGTTTGGAGTGTCTAGACTGTTGATATGTAGTAGCTAAGGTGTTCTGAGTGTTTTAGGCAGTCGCTATGCAGTTGCTAGGTTGTTTTGAGTGTGTTGACTGTTGATATGCAGTAGCTAAATTGTTCCGAGTGTTTTATGCTGTTGCTATGCAGTTGCTAGGGTGTTCTGAGTGTTTTAGGCTGTTGCGATGCAGTTGTTTGGGTGTTCTGAGTGTTTTAGGCTGTTGCGATGCAGTTGTTAGGGTGTTCTGAGTGTTTTATGCTGTTTCTATTGTGTTGTGAATGTTTTAGGGAGTTACTATGGTGTTCTAAGTTGTTGCTATGCAGTTGCTAGTGTGTTCTAAATGTTTTTAGCAGATGCCATGCAGTTGTTAGGGTGTTTTGAGTGTTTTAGGCAGTTTCTTGTGTGTTATGGCTGTTTTTAGGCAGTAACTATGGTGTTCTGAGTGTTGTAGGCTGTCACTAAGCAGTTATTAAGGTGTTCTGAGTATTGTAGGCAGTTGTTATGCAGTAGTTAGGTGTTTGGAGTGTCTAGACTGTTGATATGTAGTAGCTAAGGTGTTCTGAGTGTTTTAGGCAGTCGCTATGCAGTTGCTAGGTTGTTTTGAGTGTGTTGACTGTTGATATGCAGTAGCTAAATTGTTCCGAGTGTTTTATGCTGTTGCTATGCAGTTGCTAGGGTGTTCTGAGTGTTTTAGGCTGTTGCGATGCAGTTGTTTGGGTGTTCTGAGTGTTTTAGGCTGTTGCGATGCAGTTGTTAGGGTGTTCTGAGTGTTTTAAGCTGTTTCTATTGTGTTGTGAATGTTTTAGGGAGTTACTATGGTGTTCTAAGTTGTTGCTATGCAGTTGCTAGTGTGTTCTAAATGTTTTTAGCAGATGCCATGCAGTTGTTAGGGTGTTTTGAGTGTTTTAGGCAGTTTCTTGTGTGTTATGGCTGTTTTTAGGCAGTAACTATGGTGTTCTGAGTGTTGTAGGCTGTTACTAAGCAGTTATTAAGGTGTTCTGAGTGTTGTAGGCAGTTTCTATGCAGTGGTTAGGGTGTTTGGAGTGTCTAGACTGTTGTTATGCAGTTGCTAAGGTGTTCTGAGTGTTGTAGGCAGTTTCTATGCAGTGGTTAGGGTGTTTGGAGTGTCTAGACTGTTGATATGCAGTAGCTAAGGTGTTCTGAGTGTTTTAGGCAGTTGCTATGCAGTTGCCAGGGTGTTTTGAGTGTGTCCTAAATGTTTTTAGCAGATGCTATGCAGTTGCTAGGGTGTTCTGAGTGTTTTAGGCTGTTGCTATGCAGTTGCTATGATGTTCTGAGTGTTTTAGACATTGTGGATGTTTTTAGGGAGTTACTCTGGACTATATGAGTGGTTGCTATGCAGTTGCTAGTGTGTTTGAAACGTTTTTTAGCTGTTGCTATGCAGTTGCTAGGGTGTTAGGCAGTTGTTCTGTGTGCGGTTTACCTGGCATAAAGAAGGAACTGGTAAAGCTGCTGCCCGGTGCTTTAGAGGACGGGTAACCCGGTGAGTCCCGGTTATAATCGGCAGTGCTGGCAGACGGGGCGTATACCTGAAGCAAACATACAACATGCGTAGATCAGGACAACTGAAGACACAACACATGCTTTCAACATGCATCTTACTTTAGATTTTTATGCAATCAAGATCATCATTTCATGCATGAAGATGTATTAGAAAAAGCCTGTAAAATAGCTTTTTATGATATCAGGAGAGGAACACTTTCTCAGGAACAATTTGCCGTGTTCCCAAAGTGTTGCAACACAATAATTTAGTGCAAATGTGAGACGAGCAGCTGCGGCGGATCAGTGATGACATCAGTGCACAAACAGCAGAGCATTCCCGTCTGGAAAACTGTGCTCTAATGACTAGCAGGAACGCTGGGAACATGCCGGATGGGAATAGCTGGAATAAACACAGTGGATGTGTGAGGACAGAACGACCCTCAGAGATACAGAAACAGAAGATCTTCCTAAATTGACCTCAAATTACAAGAAAATCAAAGATTATATCTCTCTAACTCAAATATTTCTCCAAGATAAAGCTGTGACTAAATGCAGAGCAAACGAAAACTTTAAGTGGTTTCTGAAGAGAACATGTTTCTTCTAAGGAATTGTAGGAGTAAAATCTGAGACAAACCTAAATGAGGCTCAACTGAGAACTCATGACATCTCCAGAGCTCGAGGGTGAAGTTTGAGGAGTTTTATGGAGACCAAGAGACTTCAGCACAGATGGAGGACTTTACTTTCCCATGAACCATCTTACACACACACACACACACACACACACACACACACAACGTCTGTGAAAGAGATCAGGCTGTGACTTTGGGGGGGTTCAATAACATGGAGATTTTGTTCTGGCTAGTTTGTTTCTGCTGTAGTGAAGCACCTGTCCATAGTTAACGCACACATGTGTTTTGAGTGGTTTTTAGTCTGTTGCTATACAGTTAGGGTGTTTCAAGCGCTTTCGGGTGTTGCTATGCAGTTAGGGTGTGCGTTTCAGGCTTTTGCTATGCAATTAGGGTTGCTCTGTAGCTAGGGTGTTTCGAGCATTTTAGGTGATTGCTTTTTAGGCAGCTGCTATGCAGTTAGGGTGTTTCAGGCTGTTGCTATGCAGTTAGGGTGTTTCAGGCTGTTGCTATGCAGTTAGGGTGTTTCAGGCTGTTGCTATGCAGTTAGGGTGTTTCGAGTGTTTTAGGCTGTTGCTATGCAGTTGGGGTGTTTTGAGAGTTTTAGGCTGTTGTTATGCAGTTAGGGTGTTTCGAGTGTTTTAGGTGGTTGCTATGCATTTAGGGTGTTTTAAGAGTTTTAGGCAGCTGCTATGCAGTTAGGGTGTTTCAGGCTGTTGCTATGCAGTTAGGGTGTTTCGAGTGTCTTAGGCTGTTGCTATACAGTTAGGGTGTGCGTTTTAAGAGTCTGCTGTGCAGTTAGGGTGTTTCGAGTGTTTTAGGGGGTTGCTATGCAGTTAGGGTGTTTCAGGCTGTTGCTAAGCAGTTAGGGTGTTTTGAGAGTTTTAGGCAGCTGCTATGCAGTTAGGGTTTTCTTGAGCACTTTCGGCAGCTGCTATGCAGTTAGGGTGTTTCAGGCTGTTGCTATGCAGTTAGGGTGTTTCAGGCTGTTGCTATGCAGTTAGGATGTTTCAAGTGTTTTAGGTGGTTGCTATGCAGTTAGGGTGTTTTGAGCACTTTCGGCAGCTGCTATGCAGTTAGGGTGTTTCAGCTGTTGCTGTGCAGTTAGGGTGTTTCGAGTGTTTTAGGTGGTTGCTATGCATTTAGGGTGTTTTAAGAGTTTTAGGCAGCTGCTATGCAGTTAGGGTGTTTCAGGCTGTTGCTATGCAGTTAGGGTGTTTCGAGTGTCTTAGGCTGTTGCTATACAGTTAGGGTGTGCGTTTTAAGAGTCTGCTGTGCAGTTAGGGTGTGCGTTTTAAGAGTCTGCTGTGCAGTTAGGGTGTTTCGAGTGTTTTAGGGGGTAGCTATGCAGTTAGGGTGTTTCAGGCTGTTGCTATGCAGTTAGGGTGTTTCAAAAGTTTTAGGCAGTTGCCATGCATTTAGAGTGTTTCAGGCTGTTGCTATGCAGTTAGGGTGTTTCAGGCTGTTGCTATGCAGTTAGGGTGTTTCAGGCTGTTGCTATGCAGTTAGGGTGTTTCGAGTGTTTTTAGGCTGCTGTTATGCAGTTGCTCGGGTGTCTTGAGTGTTTTAGGCAGTTGCTAGGGTGTTATGGCTGTTTTTAGGCAGATACTTTGGTGTCCTGAGTGTTTTAGGTTGTAAGTATGCAGTCGCTAGGGTGTTTCGAGTGTTTTACGCAGTTAGTACGCAGTTGCTAGGGCATTTTGAGTGTTTTAGATTGTTGCTATGCAGTTGTTAATGAGTGCAGGGTTGCTAGGCGGTTGCCAGGTGTTTTCTTCATGTTTGGTCTGTAGATGTGGCCCTGGTTTCTCCTTCGATGTGTGTCTGTGGGATTCTTGTGGTCCAGCAGGTGCATCTGATCACTTAAAAGTAGCAGCACCTCTGCTCAACAACACACATGATTTGAGGAATCATTCATTTCTGGAGCACAAATGCTGCAGGAGTGAGTCTGTTTACTGCTGCAGATCAGGAGCAGATGGAGTGAAACCAGAGCAGTCACGAAAGCCACAACACACACACATACACACACACAAAGTCTCTCCCACTACACACCTTATCGGTGTAACTCGCTTGCTGCACCTGTGCTGAACTGACCCACTACACACACACATGCAATAAACACACATGCAGGAAAACACACACTTTTGAAATAGACATTCAACAAACTAGCAAACTAACATTCGTTATTTTTGCGGAAGGAAGTTCCGCCCCTCGCTTTGGACTTTATTCCATCAACCTGCAATTGCCATAATGCTGTACAGATGTAGAACAACATCAAGAGCTCCAACACACACATACACACTGGGGTCTGGCTTTACCATCAAACACTAATCTATTCCACATGAACCACAGCGAGTGAGCGCACACACACACACTCCCTGAGGAGAAGTGGCTTCCTGTGGCTTGATTAGGGAGAACTGTGCAAAGACAAGTGCCTCCCACAACAGCACCTGTGACTGTGTGTGTGTGTGTGTTTCAGGTCAGATGTCAATACAGCCAGGAAACACTTTACACACAACTAATAGAAAGAGAGACACACACACACAGATTTTGCTGGTTTCTGTCAGGTTGTCAGTTCAGACGAGACGATCACCGTTTTTTAATAAAAAATAAAAAAATTCATAAAAAAATTCATACGAAAATTCATAAAATTAATAAAAATTCAATTTGTTAATGAAATGATACTAAATATATCATAAAAATGCAAAATTTAAGAAAATGACTCATTATAAAACAAAACTCAAAATGAGTTGATGAAAAGCTAATGATTAAATCATAAAAATGTAAAATTAAAATAAATACTTTTCAAATAAAAACAATTAAAGTGGAGGAAAAGTTAATCATTAAATATATTAAATAAAAATATAAAATTAAATTATTTTAAAATAAAACAAATTACTGGATGATTTTATAATGTAAATAAATGCAAAATATATATAAAAAAATTTTGACATGCATGTCATGTGACCGTTAACCTACATCAGAAAACTGTGAATGTGTTGGTAAATTATTGAAATATTAACTACAAATTTCAGAGGGACTTCAAGAAAATATTCCAGCTCAAAGGAGGTCGGCTAATGGAAAAACGTTACGGAATCTCAGATTTAAAGAGAAATGAAAGCGGTTTCTTTAGGACAATCAGTAAATCACTGTTTACGTGAGAAATCTCCACATGCTCGTCCACCTAGACAAAAAGTTCAACCACAAAAAGACAATCGAAACAGCTGAAATCCTCTCTTTACACAATATTTGAGTTTTAACAACAACACAAGCTTCACTTTGTGCTTTTAAAGCCGCTGTTCAATTTCCACAAACTGAAGGTCGAGTTAAAATGATTCTCTGTGATGATCAGCCGTGTGTCACAGATGTTGAACATGGACATTCAGTTTCAAATCTAAAGCAGAATATTCCTTTTTAAGAACAATAACAGGTGGAGAAAACACATCTGGAGCTGATGGAACACAACACACACAAATGAGAGAAAACAAAGAGTTACAAGATGAGACAGAGAGAAAGAAAAGAGCTCAATTCAGTGTTTATACTGAGAAATGAGTTCAAGATGCAACACACACACACACACACACAAATCTGATCAAAGGCACCAAAGCTTTTAATTGACCTGTAATTACATCAAATGAACCTGGAGAAACACATACAGATGGAGAGAAAAAGTAAGGAAAAAAAAAGAAACAAAACAAAAATACTTAAAAAAAAAGAAAGAAACTAAACAAAAAATAGTAAAGAAACAGACCGAAAAGAAATAAAAAGAAAGGTGTGTCGTGTGGGTTCACGTTCAGGTCTGAAGTCGGAGACCTGTGTGGGTGTGTGTGTGTGTGGGCATCTCTGATTTGACTGACAGCTTGACAGTGTGGCCTTGCTGTGTGTGTTGCCATAGCGATGGCAGAAGAAAGCGCGTCAGATCTGAGCGTGTCTGCAGCACAGATGGTGCCGAGAGGAACCGCTCCACACTTCCCTCCATACTCACATATCTGCCGCTTTGCCTTGCTTTTCATTTCTTTATTGTTCATCCTCATGGATGCCATGCCAGGTAGAGACATATACACACACACACACACACACACACACACACAAGAAGATCCAAGCGCTTCAAGCCATGCGCTCGTCGGCTGCGTGTGTGTTCTCTGTTTCAGATCAACAGGATTACGTGTCAAGCGCTGCCATGTTTCTTTCTTCTCTTCTTTTCTCTCATTCTTGTCTTTGTCGGGGATCGACAGCAGATCTTTGTTCTCTAACAGATTTACCCTGTTTGATTACAGTGATTTACTGCTGCTGGAGCCCCCTAGTGGAGCTCCACACACACACACACACACAGACACACACTCTCACACATACACACACGCAGACACACACTTACACACTCAGACAGACTCACTCACACACACACTCATGCACTGACACTCTCTCACACAGACACACACACACACTCAGACAGACTCACTCACTCACGTACACACACGTACACACACACAAGTACACAGACACACTCACATGCATACTCACACACTCAGACACTCACACACACACACACACACACACACACGCATAAACACACACACTCACATCACACACTCAAGCACACACACACACTCACATCCGCACACTTTCTCTCTCTCTCACACACACTCACATCACACTCACTCACACACACTCACTCTCTCTTACACACACACACATCACACACTCAGACACTCACACACACACACACACACACACACACACACACACACACACTCACATCACACACTCAAGCACAAACACACTCACATCGCACACACACACACACACTCACACACACGTACACACACACACACACACACACACTCACATCCGCACACTTTCTCTCTCACACACACACACCACACACTCAGACACTCACTCACACACACGCTCAAGCACACACACACCACACACTCACATCACACACTCAAGCACAAACACACTCACATCGCACACACACACACACACTCACACACACGTACACACACACACACACACACACTCACATCCGCACACTTTCTCTCTCACACACACACACCACACACTCAGACACTCACTCACACACACGCTCAAGCACACACACACCACACACTCGCATCACACACACACACACACACACACACTTTCTCTCTCTCTCACACACACACATCACACACTCAAGCACAAACACACACTCAAGCACAAACACACACTCACATCGCACACTCACACACACACACACGCACACACTCACATCACACTCACTCACACACACTCACTCTCGCTTACACACACACACACACACATCACACACTCAGACACTCACTCACACACACGCTCAAGCACACACACACGCACACACTCACATCACACTCACTCACACACACTCACTCTCGCTTACACACACACACACACACACACACACACACACACACACACACACACACACACACACTTTCTCTCTCTCTCACACACACACATCACACACTCAAGCACAAACACACACTCAAGCACAAACACACACTCACATCGCACACTCACACACACACACATGCACACACTCACATCACACTCACTCACACACACTCACTCTCGCTTACACACACACACACACACACACACATCACACACTCAGACACTCACTCACACACACGCTCAAGCACACACACACCACACACTTGCATCACACACTTGCATCACACACTCAAGCACACACACACACACACACACACTCTATAATTTAACTATTATATATGAAATATTATTTATCTAATATCTAATAATATTACCATTAAAATATAACATTGGACGAATGCAAAGCAAATGTATTTAAACATCACATGTGATGCACAACAGTAAGAGTGTTTTCTATGAGGCACGACAGAAAAACACTAACTAATGATCAGTGTTACGGAATCACAAGAAACAATTAAAAGAAAGAATGAAAAATGATTAAGAAAAGAAAGTTCTTTAATATAAACAGTAAAAAAGAAGAACATCTAAATAAATGAACGTACATTAAAATAAAGCAGTGCAGAGTAAAATAACGAAACGTTTATGGTATACGAACATAGTAATCAAACGTACGGTGGAAGTCGCATGTCTAACCATCTGATAGGATCAGAAGAAGAGAGACGTGGCATGTGTTTATAATATGACTGTCCAAATGTTGAGTCAGAACAGATGAAGAGATCTGATACGTGATGTCAGTCGCTCTGAATCATCGCACACTTCAAACAGCAGCTCCATCCCTCTCCTCGCCTGTTTGATCTTAAACCTCTTGTTTCAGTAAGCATGTTTCACTTCAAAAACATATACTTTACTAACAGCCTTTAATGCATTGTAAAGGTATTCAAAATGTATGTCATAATGCATAAGTAATTGTGCATTGCAACATTTGCAGATCTGAAATTGTGTTTTAATGCATTATACTTTATAGACGTGTAACAATGCATATGTATTATAACTGTGGTTACAATTATGACATGATAAGGTGCATAACAAGGCATGATTAATAAATACATATAGGCTCGAAGTTAATAATTTCGCTTCACAATCTGTTTAAAAACACTACAGAAAACTCAGGAAAAGCACCTGCTTCACAGAACGACTCACATTGAGTCAGTATGTATCGCTACTGACCACGTAAACAGGAAATGACACTCATGTGTCCACCCCCACAGCCTTATGGGTATTAACAGCCACTCTGTGCCTCTTTTGCTTCTCCAATCAAATAAGTCAAAGAAGGTACTTAAAAACCTCGAGGGAGGCAGAAAGAGAAAACCAGGAAAAAAGGAAAGCGTAAACATCTTTCATGAGGTTTTCAGTGCTTTCTGGTAATTTTAGGCATTTAGAGGTTATTTTACATCATGTTACAAAAAAACAGACTATTATTACCGACAAAAAAACACAATA